>NW_026576001.1:0-50000 GCF_028641065.1 Leucoraja erinaceus | reverse complement strand
GGAGAGGTTGAGTAGGCTGGGTCTCTATTCCTTGGAGTGCAGGAGGATGAGGGGTGATTTTATCGAGGTGTACAAAATCATGAGAGGAATAGATCAGGTAAAAGCACAGAGTCTTTTGCCCAGAGTAGGGGAATCGAGAACCAGAGGACACAGGTTTAAGATGAAGGGGATTTAGTAGGAATCTGAGGGGTATCTTGGGTGTACCGAGGTCCAGTGAAAAGCTTTTGTTGCGTGCTATCCAGTCAGCGGAAAGACAATACATGATTACAATGTACATGATCAATGAATAACGTTAAGTGGGAATAAAGTCCATAAAAGTCTGATTAAAGATAGTCTGAATGTCTCCAATGAGTTAGATGGGAGGTCAGGACCGCTTTCTAGTTGCGGTAGGATGGTTTAGTTGCCTGATAACAGCTGGGAAGAAACTGTCCCTGAATCTGGAGGTGTGCGTTTGTTTTCACACTTCTGTACCTCTTGCCTGATGGGAGAGGGGAGAAGAGGGAGTGGCCGGGGGTGAGATTCATTCTTATGCGTTTTTCGGTCAATTGCCCTCTGTAAATAGTCCTTCGTGTGTGTAGGGTAGTGTTAGAGTGCGGGGGTCGCTGGTCGGCGCGGACTCGGTGGGCCTGTTTCCGTGCTGTATCTCTAACGTAAACTAAACGAAAGGCAGAGAGGGGCAGGTGTGTGGAGGGGAGCTAAATCCTATCAACTTCATCAAATTGAAGGTAAATGGAACAGGGCTCTTTTATATATAAGTGCTGCAGAGAGCTAATGGATTTCCTGCCAGCCGTCAAAGGCTAGCGTAATGTTTTTTTTTTCCACCAAGTAAAATCAGATAATGTACTATTTTGAAAACCGTTGTATGGAATCCCATGGGCCTTCCGTTGACACAATAAGTCAAAGAGCCATTACCTGCCTTACATGGGATTTTAACTTCATTCTCTATCCAGCATCAAAGAACATGTTTGGGGAAAAGGTTCACAAGATTTATTCAAGTGAATAATCTTTGCGACTGATTTTTGGTCGAATATGTTTGAATGGACGCAAAAAGCTGGAGTAACTCAGCGGGTCAGGCAGCATCTGTGGAGAACATGGATAGGTGACGTTTCACAGTGTGATGGAGTAACTCAGCGGGTCAGACAGCATCTGTGGAGAACATGGATAGGTGACGTTTCACAGAGTGCTGGAGTAACTCAGCGGGTCAGGCAGCATCTGTGGAGAACATGGATAGGTGACGTTTCACAGTGTGATGGAGTAACTCAGCGGGTCAGGCAGCATCTGTGGAGAACATGGATAGGTGACGTTTCACAGAGTGCTGGAGTAACTCAGCGGGTCAGGCAGCATCTGTGGAGAACATGGATAGGTGACGTTTCACAGAGTGCTGGAGTAACTCAGCGGGTCAGGCAGCATCTGTGGAGAACATGGATAGGTGACGTTTCACAGAGTGCTGGAGTAAGTCAGTGGGTCAGGCAGCATCTGTGGAGAACATGAATAGGTGACGTTTCACAGAGTGCTGGAGTAACTCAGCGGGTCAGGCAGCATCTGTGGAGAACATGGATAGGTGACGTTTCACAGAGTGCTGGAGTAACTCAGCGGGTCAGGCAGCATCTGTGGAGAACATGGATAGGTGACGTTTCACAGAGTGCTGGAGTAACTCAGCGGGTCAGGCAGCATCTGTGGAGAACATGGATAGGTGACGTTTCACAGAGTGCTGGAGTAACTCAGCGGGTCAGGCAGCATCTCTGGAGAGAAGGAATCGGTGATGTTTCACCTCTAAACCTAAACCAGCATCTGCAGTTCCTTCCCACACCTTTACTTATCAAGAAGGCTCACCAGCGTCTCTTCTTCCTGAGGAGACTGAAGAAGGTCCATCTGTCTCCTCAGATCCTGGTGAACTTCTACCGCTGCACCATCGAGAGCATCCTTACCAACTGCATCACAGTATGGTATGGCAACTGCTCTGTCTCCGACCGGAAGGCATTGCAGAGGGTGGTGAAAATTGCCCAACACATCACCGGTTCCACGCTCCCCTCCATTGAGTCTGTCCAAAGCAAGCGCTGTCTGCGGAGGGCGCTCAGCATCGCCAAGGACTGCTCTCACCCCAACCATGGACTGTTTACCTTCCTACCATCCGGGAGGCGCTACAGGTCTCTCCGTTGCCGAACCAGCAGGTCGAGGAACAGCTTCTTCCCGGCGGCTGTCACTCTGCTCAACAACGTACCTCGGTGACTGCCAATCACCACCCCCCCCCCGGACACTTATTATTATTTATTCAAATCATTTGCTATGTCGCTCTTCCAGGGAGATGCTAAATGCATTTCGTTGTCTCTGTACTGTACACTGACAATGACAATTAAAATTGAATCTGAATCTGACTTGAATAACTTGACTCCAATTGCAGGAACAGTTGAGTTGAGTTTATTGTCACGTGTACCGAGGTACAGTGAAAAGCTTTTGTTACGTGCTAACCAGCCAGTGGAAAGGCTTTGCATGATTACAATCGAGCTATTTTGGTCGTAGGAATAAAGGCGTAGACTATTTTCCAAATGGGGAGAGAATCCAGAAAGCGGAGGTGCAATGGGACTTGGGAGCTGGTGCAGGATTCCCAAAATGTCAATCTGCAAGTTGAATCGGTAGTAAGGAAAGCAAACTCAATGCTAGTATTTATTACTAGAGGGCTTGTATACAAAAACAGGGGTGTAATGCTGAGGCTCTATAAGGCGCTGGTCAGGCTGCATTTGGAGTATTGTGAGCAATTTTGGGCACCGTATCTGAGGAAGGATGTGCTGGTTCTGGAAAGGGTCCAGAGGAGGTTTACAGGAATGATCCCAGGAAATAACCAAATCATTGCAATTCTGGTCACTTGGCAGTTTTGAGGTAATAATAAACAGAGTTAATGTTTCAGGTCAATAATTGTTAATGAGGAATTGAAATTGCTTAGATTATAAACAAAAAATAATAATATTTCAATTAAGACGCATAGGAGTCTGCAGATGTCTGAAACCTGAGCTAAAAATGCTGGAGGAATTCAGTTGATCATGTGGTATAGAACATAGAAGAGTACAGCACAGGAACAGGCCCTTCATGGTACACCAGTCATTGAAAGTAGGAATGCAGGTGCAGCAGGCAGTGAAGAAAGCGAATGGTATGTTAGCATTCATAGCAAAAGGATTTGAGTATAGGAGCAGGGAGGTTCTACTGCAGTTGTACAGGGTCTTGGTGAGACCACACCTGTAGTATTGCGTACAGTTTTGGTCCCCTAATCTGAGGAAAGACATTCTTGCCATATAGAGAGTACAGAGAAGATTCACCAGACTGATTCCTGGGATGCCAGGACTTTCATATGAAGAAAGACTGGATAGACTCGGCTTGTACTCGCTAGAGTTTAGAAGATTGAGGGGGGATCTTATAGAAACTTACAAAATTCTTAAGGGGTTGGACAGGCTCGATGCAGGAATATTATTCCCGATGTTGGGAAAGTCCAGAACAAGGGGTCACAGTTTAAGGATAAGGGGGGAAATCTTTTAGGACCGAGATGAGAAAAACATTTTTCACACAGAGAGTGGTGAATCTGTGGAATTCTCTGCCACAGATGGTAGTTGAGGCCAGTTCATTGGCTATATTGAAGAGGGAGTTAGATGTGGCCCTTGTGGCTAAAGGGATCAGGGGGTATAGAGAGAAGGCAGGTACGGGATACTGAGTTGGATGATCAGCCATGATCACATTGAATGGCGGTACAGGCTCGAAGAGCTGAATGGCCTACTCCTGCACCTATTGTCTATGTTTCTATGTTTCAGCCCACAATGTCCGTGCTGAACATTGTACCAAATTAAACCAATCTCCTCTGCCTGGGCATCATCCATAGCCATCCATCCTCTGTACTATGGTCCATTGTTGACTATGGGCAAGGACTTCTTCTTGTCAAGTCCACACAACACAAGATTAGAAGTTGTTCAGCCAGAGTTGAGCACACGTGTCGGCATCTACACACAACGGTGTCTGTCTTGTGGCTTTTTGTGCTACTTGTGCGTGGTGGTGGAAAGATTGGTGGAAACAGGGGCCGCGATCGACGTGAACGCTCTTTCCTCGACCCCGCCATGGGCAGGGTGATAACGAGATACACAGACAGTGGAACTCACCAGGATGACAGTGAAACTAGTATAACGGCCAGGGTGGGGGAGGGGCCGAGAGAGAGGGGATGCAGGGGTTACTTGACATCGGAGAAATCAATATTCCCTCTCTCCGACCCACCCCATCCAAGTTCTCCGACTAGTTTCACTGCCCTCCAGATAAATGTTACAGTTTGTCACCCTCACCTCAATGAACCATTCCACATTTTCTTTGAGCATCGTCTGCTTTGATCTGTCGTTTTCACACCTTACCCTTCCATATTATCAATGTCTCCCTCTCCCCTGACTCTCAGTCTGAAGAAGGGTCTCGACCTGAAACATCAACTATTCCTTCTCTCCAGAGATGCTGCCTGACTCGATGAGTTACTCCAGCGTTTTGTGTTTTAATTGTTTTCATAAGCGTCATAAGGGATAGGAGTAGATTTAGGCCATTCGGCCCGTCAAGTCTACTCCGCCATTCAATCATGGCTTAACAGGTTGCAGGCCAGGAACAGAGTCAGTAACACCGCCATCATGGAGCTTTAGTTCACGGATGACAGTGCCAGTACAGCACACTATGCAGAAGATCTCCAGGGTATCCTGAATTATTTGCCAAGGCATACAGAGCCATGGGCCTAGCCTTGAACATCAACAAGACCCAGGTCCTACATCAACCTCCACCCAACCAGCCGTCTGCCCAGTCCACTATAAAAGTGGACGACACCACTCTTGAATGCGTTGACCACCTCCCCAACCTTGGCAGCATTCTTTCCTCAAAAGCTGACATCGACTCTGAGGTCGACCATCGCCCGAGTTGTGCCAGCGGAGCCTACACCACTCAGGAAAAGAGCAAGACCTAAAGGCTCAAACAAAACTGCTGGTCTACAGAGCCGTTGTCCTCTCCACCCTGTTGTATGGAGCCGAGTCATGGACCACCTACAGCAGGCACCTGACAGCACTGGAACAATACCATCAAAGATCCTTACGAAAGATTCTGAGGATCAGCTGGGAGGACAAACGCACCAACATCAGTGTTTTGGAGGAAACCAACATGACCAGCATCACCACCACAATAATGCAGCACCAACTTCGATGGACTGGCCATGTCAATATCCGCATGTCCAACACACGTCTCCCTAAACACATCCTGTACTCTCCCAACTGAATGAAGGTTGGCGAGCCCCTGACGGGCCAAAGAAACGCTTCAAGGACAACATCAAGAACAGTCTGAAGAAATCTCACATCACATCCAGCAACTGGGAGCACATTGCACTGGACAGGCGCTCCTGGAGGAAATCCGTGCGGGAAGGAGCTGCATGTCACGAGACGGAGCTACGCCGTGTCGCAGCAGAGCAACAGCACCGTAAGGAGAGAGAGAGAAGGGGGCTCAACGACTACCAACCACCACCAGTCTAGACTGCCCATCTTGCACCAAGGTGTGTGGATCGTGGATCGGCCTCTACAGACATCTGCAGACCCACATGTAGACGACCCTATGGAGAGGAGAGGACAGTCGTACTCGTTTCCAGTGACCACCCCGATGATGATGATGATGATGATGATGTATCTCTCCCTCCAAACCCCATTCTCCTGCCTTCTCCCCACAACCTCTGACACCTGTACTATTCAAGAATCTGCCCATGTGTAGGAAAGAACTGCAGATGCTAGTTTAAATCGAAGGTAGACAATTGATGATATTGCAGCGGGACAGGCAGCATCTCTGGAGAGAAGGAATGGGTGACGTTTCAGGGTCGAGACCCTTCTTCAGACTCAGTCTGAAGAAGAATCTATCTATCTCTGCCTTAAAAATATCCACTGACTTGGCCTCCACAGCCTTCTGCGGCAAAGAATTCCACAGATTCACCACCCTCTGACTAAAGAAATTCCTCCTCATCTCCTTCCTAAAAAAGCGTCCTTTAATTCTGAGGTTACGACCTCTCGTCCTAGACTCTCCCACTAATACAACGCTGAAACAGGCCCTTCAGCCCACCGAGTCTGCAACGGCAAGCAATCCCTGCACACGAGCACTATCCTGCACACTCTATATGGACTCTATATTTGAGGAAGGACATTCTTGCTATTGAGGGAGTGCAACGTAGGTTTACAAGGTTAATTCCCGGGATGGCGCGACTGTCATATGCTGAGCGAATGGAGCAGCTGGGCTTGTAAACTCCGGAGTTTAGAAGGATCTCTTTGAAACATATATGATTGTTAAGGGTTTGGACACGCTGGAGGCAGGAAACATGTTCCCTATGTTGGGGGAGTCCAGAACCAGGGGCCGCAGTTTAAGAACAAGGAGGGAGCGGAGACGAGGAAACGAGAAAACACTTTTTCTCACAGAGAGTGGTGAGTCTGTGGAATTCCCTGCCTCTGAGTGTGGTGGAGGCCGATTCTCTGGATACTTTCAAGAGAGAGCTAGATAGGGCTCTTAAAGATAGCGGAGTCAGGGGATATGGGGAGAAGGCAGGAACAGGGTACTGATTGGGGATGATCAGCCATGATCACATTGAATGACGGTGCTGGCTCAAAGGGCCGAATGACCTACTCCTGCACCTATTGTCTATTGTCTATTGACTGTTGTCTATATGGACAATTTTACATTGATACCAAAGTCAATTAACTTGCAAATCTGTACGTCTTTGGAGTGTGGGAGGAAACCGGAGCTGCCGGAGAAAACCCTACGTGTCTCTGGCGCTGTGAGGCAGCAACTCTACCACTGCGCCACCGCGCCCAACCCAGACGGAAACGTGTGACTAAAGTGAATCTTCACACCGATTTAATGAATCTTTCACGTAATGTGACTGAGGTTGGCATCGCTCCTTTGCTTATGTAAACAACAACTGTTCCTCTGGATAATTGCCAACGCAATGTAGAGAACAATATGGAGTCACTGAACGACGTCTGTGGAGAGGACAAGGAGTAAGTGTGATGTGTTTGCCTTTTGAGAGGCGACACAGATGTGATGTTTTCCAATGCAATAAATTCTCACCTCGGTGAAAATGTTGGTGTGTTGACCAAACTTGGTAATAGTCAACCTGCCGTGTTACTTTCGGGTGTTTGTAGCTCTTTTCAAACCTGAACGAAAAGCATTTGGGCATTTGGTCACGGTGGCGCAGCGGTAGAGTTGCTGCCTTACAGCGCCGGAGACCCGGGTTCCATCCCGGCCACGGGTGCTGTCTGCACGGAGTTTGTACGTTCTCCCCATGACCTGCGTGGGTTTTTCTCCGAGATCTTCGGTTTCCTCGCCCGCACTCCAAAGACGTACAGGTTTAGATAATAGACAATAGAAAATAGGTGCAGGAGTAGGCCATTCGGCCCTTCATGCCAGCACCGCCATTCAATGGGATCATGGCTGATCACCCACAATCAGTACCCCGTTCCTGCCTTCTCCCCATATCCCCTGACTCCCTATCTAGCTCTCTCTTGAAAGTATCCAGAGGACCGACCTCCACCGCCCTCTGAGGCAGAGAATCCACACAGACTTGTAGGTTAATATGCTTGATTTAAATGTAAATTGTCCCCAATGAGTGTAGGATAATGTTAATATGTGCGGGGATCGCTGGTCGGCGCAGACTCGGTGGGCCGTAGGGCCTATTTCCGCACTGTATCTCTAAAAGTCAAGGGGATATGGGGAGAAGGCAGGAACGGGGTACTGATTGTGGCTGATCAGCCATGATCACATTGAATGGCGGTGCTGGCTCGAGGGGCTGAATGACCTACTCCTGCACCTATTGTCTATTGTCTATAACTAAACTAAACTAAATTAAATTAAAACATAAACCAACATGTTTTAAGAAACATTTAGACAGGTACATGGATAGAATGCTGGAGTAACTCAGAATGCTGGAATAACTCAGCGGGACAGACGGCATCTCTGGAGAGAAGGGATGGGTGACGTTTCAGGTCGAAACTCTTTTGCTGAAGGCGGGTCTCAACCCGAAACGTCACCCACTCCTTCTCTCCAGAGATGCCGCCTGTCCCGCTGAGTTAAATTAAACTAATGATAGACAAAAATGCTGGAAAACTCAGCGGGTGAGGCAGCATTTTTGGAGCGATATTACAGATGACGTTTCTGATCGACCCGAAACGTCACCTAGTCCTTCGCTGCCTCACCCGCTGAGTTTCTCCAACATTTTATCCACTTTTATCCATTTATCCATTTTAAAACAGTTTTTATCCACGAGTAGTTGCTCTACTCAACAGCCAAAAATCTGTAGTCTCCCTTTGATCTGGTATTTTGTTGGTTCACATGCTTGATCAATGGTGTTTTATCATTAATGTGTTATTATTATTAATGTTCAGTGTTTTGAGGCATTGTAACTGTCACTGTAGGTCATGTTGTTACTTGTGTGCGGAGCACCAAGGCAAATTCCTTGTATGTGAATACTTGGCCAACAGAAACTTAGAAACATAGAAAATAGGTGCAGGAGTAGGCCATTCGGCCCTTTGAGCCTGCACCGCCATTCAATATGATCATGGATGATCATCCACAATCAATACCACATTCCTGCCTTCTCTCCATACCCCCTGATCCCTTTAGCCACAAGGGCCACATCTAACTCCCTCTTAAATATAGCCAATGAACCAGCCTCAACCATCTTCTGTGGCAGAGAATTCCAGAGATTCACCACTCTCTGTGTGAAAAATGTTTTTCTCATCTCGGTCCTAAAAGATTTCCCCCTTATCGTTAAATTGTGACCCCTTGTTCTGGATAAACTTACTTACGGGGAAACAACACCATACACCTCTGCACATCAATGGCGCTGATGTGGAAAGGGTCAGCAGCGTGAAGTTCCTAGGATTACATCTGTCTGATGACCTGACGTCCACGGCCAACACCACAGCTCTGGTCAAGAGAGCCCAGCAGCGACTACACCCTCTCCGAAGACTACGTAAAGCAGGTCTCCCCACTACACACCTACGGACTTTTTATAGGGGGACAATCGAGAGCACATTAACCTACGGCATCACTTCCTGGTTCGGGAGCTGCAAGGCGTACGAACGGCACCAACTAGACAGGATTGTGAAGACCGCCAGCAGGATTATTGGTGCTCCACTCCCTTTCCTGCTGGACACATACAGGAAGAGATGTATCAGCAAAGCCATCTCCATCATCAAAGACCCCTACCACCCATCGCATCACATATTTTCCATCCTCCCATCTGGGAAGAGATACAGGAGCGTTAGCTGCAAAACCAGCAGGATGCTCCTCAGCTTCTTCCCGCAGGCTATAAGACTGATAAACGGACTTTGCCCCCTGCCAAAGTATCACGCACCAACCACCAACCTGGACACACTGCAGCAGAGCCACTGTCGTGCCGCTGCCGATCGGAACGCCTGTTGAATGTTTAGTAGAGTGTTAAATTTGTTCATGATATATGTATTTTTATTTCTATTTATTTTTAATGCACACTGAATGGACACTGGTTGAGCAACGTTTTGTTGTTTCCTCTGGGTATGTGAATACTCAGGAAATGACAATAAAGATATACAATACAATACAATACTTAAGGGCCTGTCCCACTTGCCTGCGATTGCATGGGTTTGGCATGACCAAACATGGTCGTATGACCACCGTATGGCCACGCGGGCCGGTCCCACTTAGAAGCGCGTAGTTGTGCGGGGCTGGTCCCGACATCGCGCGGGGCTCCGAAAAACTGTCTTGGTCCGAAATCTTTGCGCGCCAGCGGCCTGTCGGCATGCAAACGCAGCGTCTTGACGGCGTACGCAGCGTCTTGACTGCGTAAGCCTATCACGTGGCATTGCGCGATGACGTCACAGCCGGACGCCGTGTGACGCCCAAATTCAGTCGGCCCGCCTCCTGCCCAGCTGATTGGTGAGTATGACGCAAATGACATCACTTAGCGCTTACTTAGCGTGTACTTAGCGCAAATTCGCGTGAACTCCGCTTCCGTTTGGTCGCGCCAAACGCATGCAATCGCATGTAAGTGGGACAGGCCCTTTACTTACTTACATTTTTATCTACCTTCAATTTTCCCAGCAAGCTAAACTAATCGTAGCGGGTCGACCAGACCTAGACGCAATACTCTAAATGCGGTCGAACCGAGGTCCTGCATAGCTGCAGGAATTGCGATGATTGGGACAGATTTGCAAAGCTGGCAATTACCCACTTGGTCTCTGTATCGTTGTATGATTACACGTTTCATGAATTGTCACAACATCATTGAAGTGACTTCAACAGTCGGTCTAGATCCCAGTAATTGACTTAGTGTGGTGACACCAAGTATATTATTCTGGTCTTGAGTACAGCCTACAAAAAAACCCACAATAATTACCACTCTGACATTTCAGCTCTGAACAGGTTAAGGGTTACAGTAAATACCGTCAATTGTAGCAAAGATTGGTACGGTTTTCTCTGATATATCTTTGTGCTTGTTGAAGAAAGAACTGCAGATGCTGGAAAAATCGAAGGTAGACAAAAATGCTGGAGAAACTCAGCGGGCGAGGCAGCATCTGCGGAGCGAGGAAATGGGTGACGTTTCGTGTCGCGACCCTTCTTCAGACTGATGTGTGGGTGTGGGGGGGGGGTGGGAAGAAGAAAGGAAGAGGCCCTTGCAACCGCAGGAAATGCTACACTTATCGCTTTAATGCCCCCCCCCCTTGACTCCATTCAAGGACCCAAGCAGTCTTTCCAGGTGTGGCAGAGGTTCACCTGCACCTCCTCCAACCACATCTATTGCATCCGCTGCTCTTGATGCCAGCTGCTCTACATCGGTGAGACCAAGCGCAGGCTTGGCGATTGCTTCGCCCAACACCTCCGCTCGGTTCGCAATTTGCGGTGGGATTCACTCTGGATGAGGCCCAGCACAGAACGGTCGGATTCAAAGGAGAAGATGCAGGGAGCAGAATATAGTTGTCAGCGCTGTACTGCCGTACAACAGTGGTAGCGTGGATCAGTCACACTGAGGGCAGCAACGCCCCAGAGATACCACCCTTCCAGTCTAATGCTGCGCTTGCTCTTCCCACAACGTCTATCCAATTAGCCTCCCCAAATGGGAATGCCAGATCATGCCGATCGATGCCAAACTCTCATTGTGTTGCTCCCTGTCAGGTGGGAATAGCATTGAAGTTGCGTTAGCTAGAAGTGGGAAGGAAAGTGATTGATTTCTGCTGCATTGTCTTGTTTCGTTCTTCTGCTTCATCTTCTTGCGTGCAGCCTAAACGTGTCGGACAACGCGTTCTATTTGATCAGATTTGATTGTGCACGCCAGGTTGATGGCATTCGTCGAAACAGGGCGGACCCCGTGAAGGTTGCAATCGCCCACCCCTTGTTCAGTTTAGTTTAGAGATACAGCACGGAAACAGGCCCTTCGGCCCACCGAGTCCGTGCCGACCAGCGTTCTCCCGTTCACACTAGTTCTATGTTATCCCGCTATCTCCTCCATTCCACACACGCTAGGGGGACAATTTCCACAGGGGCGATTAACCTGCAAACGTCGTTGGGATGTGGGAGGAAGCCGGAGCACCCGGAGAAAACCTACAAGGAGAATGTGCAAACTCCACACAGACAGCTCCCAACTCCATGGTAGCGTAAGACAGTGATCCATATCCCTCCATTCCCTGCATATCCATGCGCTGATAAACGTCATCTATCCATGTTCTCCACAGATGCTGCCTGACCCGCTGAGTTACTCCAGCACTCTGTGAAACGTCACCTATCCATGTTCTCCACAGATGCTGCCTGACCCGCTGAGTTACTCCAGCACTCTGTGAAACGTCACCTATCCATGTTCTCCACAGATGCTGCCTGACCCGCTGAGTTACTCCATCAATTTATGCCTTTCAAAAAGTCTCTTAAACGCCACTATCGTACCTGCCTCCACCACCACCCCTGGCAGCACGTTCCAGGCACCCACCACCCTCTGTGTAAAAACATCCATTCTCCATTAAAATTTACCCCTCATCTTAAATAAATGCCATCTAATGTTGGCCCTATCCATACTGGGAACAAAGTTCTGACTGTCTACCCTATCTATTCCTCTCATCATTACACTTCTATCAGGTCCCCCCTCGATCTCTGATGTTCCAGAGAAAACAATCCTAGTCTGTCCAACATATCCCTGTAGCTGAAACCCTCTAATAAGTTCATGTTGTAGCAGCAGAATTAGGCCATTCGGCCCATCAAGTCTACCCTACCTTTCTGTCCTGGGTCTCCTCCATGGCCAGAGTGAGGCCCACTGCAAATTGCAGGAGCAACACCTCATGTTTTGATTGGGTAATTTACACCCCAGCGGTATGAACATTGACCTCCAATTTCAGGTAGTCCCTGCTTTCTCCCTCCATCCCCTCCCCTTCCCAGCTCTCCCACAGCCCACTGTCTCATAGAAAACATAGAAACATAGAAAATAGGTGGAGGAGGAGGCCATTCGGCCCTTCGAGCCAGCACCGTCATTCATTGTGATCATGGCTTATCGTCCCCAATCAAGAACCCGTGCCTGCCTTCTCCCCATATCCCTTGACTCCACTAGCCCCGAGAGCTCTATCCAACTCTCTCTTAAATCCATCCAGTGATTTGGCCTCCACTGGCCTCTGTCGCAGGGAATTCCACAAATTCACAACTCTCTGAGTGAAAAAGTTTTTTTCTCACCTCGGTCTTAAATGGCCCCCCCAATATTGTAAGACTGTGGCCCCTGGTTCTGGACTCGCCCAACATTGGGAACATTTTTCCTGCATCTAGCTTGTCCGGTCCTCTTATAATTTTATCTGTTTCAATAAGATCCCCCCTCATCCTTCTAAACTCCAGTGAATACAAGCCTAGTCTTTTCAATCTTTCCTCATATGACAGTCCCGCCATCCCATGGATCAATTTCGTGAACCTACGCTGCACTGCCTCAATCACAAGGATGTCCTTCCTCAAATTAGGAGACCAAAACTGTACACAATACTCCAGATGTGGTATTACCAGAACCCTATACAACTGCAGAAGAAGTTCTCCGCCTCTTCCTTTCTTGCCCCACCCCCCCCCCACCCCACATCAGTCTGAAGAAGGGTCTCGACCATAAACGTCACCTATTCTTTCGCTGCATAGATGCTGCCTCACCCACTGAGTTTCTCCAGCATTTTAGTCTACATTCAATCATGGCTGATCTATCTCTCCCTCCTAACCCCCTTCTCCTGCCTGCTCCCCAAATCCCCTGACCTCGATACTAATCAAGAATCTATCTATTTCTGCCTAAAAAATACCCACTGACTTGGCCTCCACAGCCATCTGTGGCAATGAATTCCACAGATTCACCACCCTCTGACTAATCCAGGTAGCATCCTGGTAAAGTGTGGGAAGAAACTGCAGATGCTGGTTTAAACAGAAGATAGATGCAAAATGCTGGAGTAATGGGCCTGCCCCACTGTACGAGGTAATTCAAGAGTTCTCCCGAGTTTTCCACTGATTCGAACTCGGAGAATGCCCATAGCGGGTCCGTAGGAGTTCGTGGATGTCTCGTAGCGGCTCGAACAAGTAAAAAGCAACAATTTTTTCCATCACGAGCATTTCTTTACTCATGGACATTTTTCACAGTGTTGAAAAAACGTCACGAGTTTACCGGATTTCCCGAGTACCTACCGTTACTAGTACGAGATGCTACGGGACATCCACGAACTCCTACGTACCCGCTACGGATATTCTCCGAGTTCGAATCAGAGGAAAACTCGGGAGAACTCGTGAATTACCTCGTACTGTGGGACAGGGGCTTAACTCAGTGGGACAGGCAGCATCTCTGCAGAGAAGGAATGGGTGACGTTTCGAGTCGAGACCCTTCTTTAGAGTCTGAAGAAGGGAGGGGTCTGAAGAAGGGTCTCGACCCCAAACGTCACCCATTCCTTCTCTCCAGATGGTAAACTTTCCCTGCACCCTCTCCAAAGCTCCCACATGCTCATAGGGTGATCACGACATTATTGTGCTTTGACATTCCTAACCAGTGCTCACACACAATCACAATCTTATGATTGAAAAACATATTCAAGATCTTACAGCGTGGAGTGAGATCTTTTGACCATCATGTTGGTGCCTGCCTTGGAAACAGATATCTGATCACTCCTTTTCTTCTCATCTTTATCTACCTCTGTTTAATTTCCTTTTTGTCGAGAGCATTTCCAATTCCTTTACGAATGCCACAACCAAATCTTTCACCTTGAGCATTTAAGCATTCGATAAGTGAACAGCATTTTTCTTTTCTGCAGGATCACACTGTGATAATGTGTAAAAACTTATACTGTGGACAGATAGGGGGACAATGATAAACCATAGACAGAGACACAGAGTCACAGAGACACAGTCACAGAGACACAGAGACACAGAGACACAGAGACACAGAGGCACAGAGACACAGAGACACAGAGACACAGAGACACAGAGACACAGAGACACAGATACACAGAGTCACAGAGACACAGAGACACAGAGTCACAGAGTCACAGAGTCACAGAGTCACAGAGACACAGAGACACGGAGACACGGAGACACAGAGACACAGAGTCACAGAGACACGGAGACACGGAGACAGTCACAGAAGCACACAGAGACACAGAGTCACAGAGACACAGAGAGTCACAGAATCACAGAGTCACAGAGACAGAGACACAGAGTCACTGTCACAGAGACACAGAGACACAGAGACACAGAGTCACAGAGACACAGAGTCACAGAGACAGAGACACAGAGACACAGAGACACAGGGTCACAGTCACAGAGACACAGAGTCACAGAGACACAGAGTCACAGAGACACAGAGACACAGAGTCACAGAGACACAGAGACACAGAGACACAGAGACACAGAGACACAGAGACACAGAGACACAGACACAGAGACACAGAGACACAGAGTCACAGAGACACAGAGACACAGTGACACAGTGACACAGAGACACAGAGACACAGAGACACAGTGACACAGAGACACAGAGACACAGAGTCACAGAGACACAGAGACACAGAGAACAGAGTCACAGAGACACAGTGACACAGACACAGAGTCTAAGACTCTTACTGAATAATGAAAGGCCTGGACAGAGTGGATGGGGAGAGGATGTTTCCACTAGTGGGAGAGTCCAGGACAAGAGGGCACAGCCTCAGAATAAAAGGACATTGAGGAAGGAGATAAGGAGGAATTTCTTTAGTCAGAGGGTGGTGAATCTGTGGAATCCATTGCCACTGACGGTGATGGAGGCCAAATCAATGGGGATTTTTAAAGCAGAGATGATTGATTATTTAAGGAGAAACTGCAGATGCTGGAAAATTGAAGGTAGACAAAAATGCTGGAGAAACTCAGCGGGTGAGGCAGCATCTATGGAACATAGAAACATAGAAAATAGGTGCAGGAGGAGGCCATTCGGCCCTTCGAGCCAGCACCGCCATTCTTTGCGATCATGGCTGATCGTCCCCAATCAATAACCCGTGCCTGCCTTCTCCCCATATCTCTTAATTCCACCAGCCCCTAGAGCTCTATCTAAATCTCTCTTAAATCCATCCAGTGATTTGGCCTCCACTGCTCTTTGTGGCAGGGAAAAAGTTTTTCTCACCTCAGTCTTAAATGACCTCCCCTTTATTCTAAGACCGTGGCCCCTGGTTCTGGACTCGCCCAACATTGGGAACATTTTTCCTACATCTAGCTTGTCCAGTTCTTTTATAATTTTATATGTTTCTATAAGATGCCCCCTCATCCTTCTAAACTCCAGTGAATACAAGCCTAGTCTTTTCAATCTGTCCTCATACGACAGTCCCGCCATCCCAGGGATCAATCTCGTGAACCTACGCTGCACTGCCTCAATCACAAGGATGTCCTTCCTCAAATTAGGAGACCAATACAGTACACAATACTCCAGATGTGGGCTCCCCAGAGCCCTCACCAGAACAAAGGAAACAGGCGACGTTTCGGGTTGAAACACGGGTGTCAGGAGTCTGGAGAATGGGGTTGAGAGGGAAAGGACGACACTTGCCTCATGGAGGGGGAGACAGATCAGCCATGATTGAATGGCGGAGTAAACGGTGGGCCGAATGGCCTAATTCTGTTCCTAGAACTTATGATCTTATTCAAGAGTCAAGTTTATTGTCATGTGTCCCAGGTAGAACAATGAAATTCGCACTTGCTGCAGTACAACACAATATGTAAACAGAATAAATAATATAACAAAAAACTCAGAAAAAAAAAGAACAACAAGTTTCTCTTTTTAAATTTTCTATGGATGTACGGAAACGTAATTATTTTTTTCTATGTAAAGCACTTTGATTTAAACACGAGTTGATTTAAACGTGCTATATAGATAAAATTTACTTACTAATAATTGTATCTCGATTGTAGTTCAGAGCTTGTTCGTTAATAGCCTGATGGCTGTGGGGAAGTAGCTGTTCCTGAACCGGGGCGTTACAGTTTTCAGGCTCCTGTACCTTCTTCCCGATGGCAGCAGTGAGATGAGTGTGTGGCCAGGATGAGGTGGGTCTCTGATGATGCCGGCTGCCTTTTTGATTCAGCGACTGCGATAGATCCCCTCGATGGTGGGGTGGTCAGAGCCGGTGGGGGACTGGGCAGCGGTCACAACTTCTACAAGATCACCCCTCAGCCTCCGACCTGTGCCGCAAGGAACGATGCCCCAGCCTGCCCCAAGTTACTTGGAAGAACTAAACTCAAGGAGACTAAGAAATTATAATGGTGAACTGAGTGAAAGAAGAGTTGTCTGAAGGGATCAAAGCCGATGAAAGATGGCCAAAGAGAGATTTCTGTTAATTTTATTTCTAATTAGTCATCTCTCCATTGAACTAACACCAATTATGAAGCAGTTTGATCATCATAAGCTTCATTATCATTTTAATGAGGCAGACATCATTACTTCCTCCATTTAAGGATGCAGTTTAATTAGACGTTACTCTTCAGAAATCTTTCCTTTCAGTATGTTAACTGTGCGACTCTGCACAAACTCACAGATCAGAAATAAAATGCATCATTATGCTTCAAACGTGTAGGAAGGAACTGCAGATACTGGTTTAGACAATAGACAATAGACAACAGACAATAGACAGGAGTAGGCCAATTCGACCCTTCGAGCCAGCACCACCATTCACTGTGATCATGGCTGATCATCGCCAATCAGTACCCCGTTCCTGCCTTCTCCCCCATGTCCCCTGAGAGCTCTATCTAACTCTCTCTTGAAAACATCCAGAGAATTAGCCTCCACCGCCCGCTGAGGTAGAGAATTCCACAGATTCACAACCCTCTGTGTGAAAAAAGTGTTTCCTCCTTTTACCCCTTATTCTTAAACTGTGGCCCCTGGTTCTGGACACCTCCAACACCGGGAACATGTTTCCTGCCTCGAGTATGTCCAAACCCTTGATAATCTTATATGTTTTAATAAGATTCCCTCTCATCCTTCCAAACTCCAGAGTGTACAAGCCCAGACGCTCCATTCTCTCAGCATATGACAGTCCCGCCATCCCGGGAAATAACCCGGTGAACCTACGCTGCACCCCCTCAATAGCAAGAATGTCCGTCCTCAAATTAGGAAACCAAAACTGCACACAATACTCCAGGTGCAATCTCACTAGGGCCCTGTACAACTGCAGAAGGACCTCTTTGCTCCATACCCAACTCCTCTTGTTATAAAAGCCAACATGCCATTCGCTTTCTTCACTGCCTGCTGTACCTGCATGCTTACTTTCAGTGACTGATGTACAAGGATCCCCCAGATCCCGTTGTACATCCCCTTTTCTCAACTTACACTGAAGATAAACACAAAATGCTGGAGTAACTCAGCGGGACAGGCAGCATCGCTGGAGAGACGGAAAGGGCGACGTTTCGGGTCGAGAACCTACTTCAGACTGAGAGTCAGGGGAGAAAGGAAACAAGAGAGGGAAGGGTAAGGTGTGAAAACAAGAGATCAAAGGGGACGAAGCTGAAATATAAATGTAGAATAGATCATCGTTAGCTGGGGGAAGCTGACAACGAGCCGAACAATGTAAACTTTAATCAGGAGGACAGTCAGATTGGTCGGAGAACTGGGATGGAGAGGAATGGTGTTTACAGGGAAGCCTAAAGGGCTTGTCCCACCAGCATGTGACCTGCATGCGGCAAGCGCGACCTAAAGGGCCGGTCCCACCAGCATGTGACCTGCATGCGGCACCTGCATGTCCCACCAGCAAGCATTTGGCGCACGACCTAGCGTGGTTGCTTGAGCCATACGGCATGCGGCAAGCGCGACCAAGCCAGAAGCGGGAGCCGTGCGGAGCTCCAGTGAGTGACGTACGGCCTTAATGCGGCTGCGGGCCGGCAGGCCATTGCCGCGCGGAATATTTAAACACGGTCAGTTTTTACAGAGCCCCATGCGATGTCGGGACCAGCTCCGCCCGCACAACTCCATACAGCTCCAGCGATCGAAGTGGGACCGGCCCCGCGAGGCCGTACAGTTCAAGCGATCACGTTAGGTCGCGCTTGCCGCATGGAGTCGCATGCTAGTGGGACATGCCCTTTAGGTTGCGCTTGCCGCATGCAGGTCGCATGCCCATGGGACAGGCCCATAACAATTGAACCTTACAACCTGGCCTCTTGTTGCCAAGAAGCTTTGAGCATCTCCTGAGGAAAAGGAATGGGTGTCGTTTTGCACCAAGACCTTCAATGACTTCCGTTTTGCGGGCCCCCACACCCTCATCTTTACTAAAAGAGTCTGAAGAAGGGTCTCAACCCGAAACGTCACCCATTCCTTCCCTCCAGAGATGCTGCCTGTCCCGCTGAGTTACTCCAGCTTTTAGTGTCTATCTTAAATGCAAAAGATTTTCAGAGAGTCAAGAGCATCAAAAGAGATTAAATGACAAGAAAGCTCACAAGGAATTTGCTTGCGAGTTGCAGCATATCAGGCCACAAATGATATACCATGTAAATAATTAGCAAAAATACAACATTTAAAAACTATAATAATAGTTAAAATAATACAGAGTAAAACTGAAGTCTGTAGTGCAACCAAAGACACGGTCCATAAAATATCACAGTCACGGAGGTTAGACAATAGACAATAGGTGCAGGAGTAGGCCATTTGGCCCTTCGAGCCAGCATCGCCATTCACTGTGATCATGGCTGATCATCCACAATCAGTACCCCATTCCTGCCTTCTCCCCATATACCCTGACTCCGCTATCTTTAAGAGCCCTATCTAGCTCTCTCTTGAAAGCATCCAGAGAACTGGCCTCCGCCGCCCTCTGAGGCAGAGAATTCCACAGACTCACAACTCCCTGTGAGAAAAAGTGTTTCCTCGTCTCCGTTCTAAATGTCTTACCCCTTATTCTTAAACTGTGGCCCCTGGTTCTGGACTCCCCCAACATCGGGAACATGTTTCCTGCCTCTAGCGTGTCCAAACCCTTCACAATCTTATATGTTTCAATGAGAAACCCTCTCATCCTTCTAAACTCCAGAGTGTACAAGCTAGCGTACAGGTTAGTGTTGTGCAGTGCACAAGAGCCTGATGGTTGTTGGGAAGAAGCTGTTCCTGAACCTGGACGTTACAGTTTTCAGGCTCCTGTACCTTCTTCCCGATGGCAACAGTGAGATGAGAGTGTGGCCAGGGTGGTGTGGGTCTCTGATGATGCCGGCTGCTGCCTTTTTGAGGCAGCGACTCCTGTAGATCCCTTCGATGGTGGGGAGATCAGTACCCGTGATGGACCGGGCCAGTGTCCACCACTCTCTATAGATCCCTCGATAATTTGTTGACGTAATGTAATCTGCTCATTCTTGGTTAAAATTACAAAGTGGGTAGTTCAAGGTTCAAGGTTCAGGGTGCAAGGTTCAAGATTCAAATGTATTTGTCACATGCACCAATTAAGGTACAGTGAAATGAATGTCCATGCAGCCAGTACCAGGGGATCAATACAGAGGGGGGGGGGGGGGATGGATGGGAGGGAGGAGGGGGTCTCCCTGTCGGTCTGCTCCTGGGCCCGGCCAAGATGGCCATTCGCGGGTCCAGGCAGCGGGCGGTCGATGGCCGCACAGTGGTCGCCTGCCTGCCCCTTTTCCGGGGTTACGTCCGAGCTCGCGTGTCCCTAGAAAAGGAACATGCGGTGTCCATGGGGACTGTGGAGGCCTTCTGTGAAGGCTGGTCACCACAGGAGGTTGAGTATATTATAGATAAAAATGTTAATATTTTAATTTGATAATTTTGTTTAAATTGCTTGAACTTTTTCCGGGTCTACGTCCGTGCCCGCCTGTCCCTGGAGAGGGAATACGCGGTGTCCGTGGGGACTTTGGAGGCCTCCGTGAATGCTGGTCGCCGTTGGAAGTCGAGTGTTTTGTTGATAAAGTTGACGTTATATTAATTTGATGATCGTTTGTTTGTAAACTGTCAACATAGGCAGTCTTTGATTGTGTTAATACTCTGTTTATTTTTATTTTTTGAATAAAAGTAGTTTCATAATAAAATTAAAAAATTTAAAAAAAAGGGGCCACAGTTTAAGAATAAGGAGTAAGCCGTTTAGAACGGAGACGAGGAAACACTTTTTCTCACAGAGAGTGGTGAGTCTATGGAAATTTCTGCCTCAGAGGGCGGTGGAGGCGGGTTCTCTGGATACTTTCAAGAGAGAGCTAGATAGTGTTCTTAAAAATTGCGGAGTCAGGGGATATGTGGAGAAGGCAGGAACGGGGTACTGATTGGGGATGATCAGCCATGATCACATTGAATGGGATCCCGTCGCCTGGGTTTCAACAACTAATTTGCAGAGAAAGGTTGAATAAGTTAGGGCTTTATTCTCTGGAGCGCAGAAGGTTAAGGGGGGACTTGATAGAGGTCTTTAAAATGATGAGAGGGATAGACCGAGTTGATGTGGACAAGCTTTTCCCTTTGAGAATAGGGAAGATTCAAACAAGAGGACATGACTTCAGAATTAAGGGACAGAAGTTTAGGGGTAACATGAGGGGGAACTTCTTTACTCAGAGAGTGGTAGCAGTGTGGAATGAGCTTCCAGTGGAAGTGGTAGGTTCTCATTAAAAATAAATTGGATAGGCATATGGATGAGAAGGGAATGGATTATGGTATGAGTGCAGGCAGGGGGTACTAAGGGAACAAAAGTTGTTCGGCATGGACTTGTAGGGCCGAGATGGCCTGTTTCCGTGCTGTAATTGTTATATGGTTATATGGTTATATGAATGGCGGTGCTGGCTCGAAGGGCCGAATGGCCTACTCCTGCACCTATTGTCTATTGTCTATTGTCTAATTAAAAAGAATACCTAATACACAATCAGATTAACATAAACATCCACCACAGCATTCTTCACTGTGATGGAAGACAACACTGTTCAATCTGTCTCCCTCCTTGGTTCACCCGTGGTCAGGCCTTGACCCTCTGTAGTCACTGCTACGGATGGCCTGATATACAGGCCCTCTCGTCGGGATGATCGAAGCTCCGACGTCGGGACGGGTCGAGCACGCTCCGCGGCTTGGAGTTTACGATTCGGCCACTTCCTGGCCGGAGACGGTGGCTTCAGAATCCCAGGTAGACAAAAGTGCCGGAGAAATTCAGCGGGTGCAGCAGCATCTATGGAGCGAAGGAAATAGGCGACGTTTCGGGCCGAAACCCTTCGGGTTTCAGCCCGAAACGTCGCCTATTTCCTTCGTTCCATAGATGCTGCTTCACCCGCTGAGTTTCTCCAGCACTTTTGTCTACCTTCGATTTTCCAGCATCTGCAGTTCCTTCTTAAAGGCTTCAGGATCCCAGTGTATGGGGAGTGCATGAGAAAGTGGGATATCAGTGAATGGGTGGCGGTCGGTCGGCGTGGACCCGATGGGCCGAAGGGCCTGTTTCCAGGCTGTGTCTATGAACTAAACTAAACTAAATGCCTTCACTTCAAGCACTTGTTGTGTGTTGTGAAATATATTTGCATCCCAAACCTCACTTCCTATTTTTAAAGCCCGTCTGGAGTGATGCGGTCTTTGTTTATCGTGAGACTTCAGTGGCACTGGGATTCACACGTGGAGCTTCAGCATTGTGTAATAAAATGCAGGAGAAAGTAGTCCATATGCTGCGTGTTAAATCAAAACAGACCAGGCTGGAAACAGCCGGGAGGCAGACGCACAGCATTTATGTTTCAGCCACATGCCTTTGTCATTTGGGGCGTCGTACAGCACGGAAACAGGCCCTTCGGCCCCTCTCGACCAAGGTGCCTCATCTACTCTAGTCCCACCTTGTGCAGTCATAGAGTGATACAACGTGGAAACAGGCCCAGTGGCCCAACTTGCCGACACCGGTCTACATGTCCCATCTGCACTAGGCCCACCTGCCTGCGCTTGGTCCATATGCCGGAGTTACTGCAGCACCTATCCATGTTCTCCACAGATGCTGCCTGACCCACTGAGTTACTCCAGCACTCTGTGAAACGTCACCTATCCATGTTCTCCACAGATGCTGCCTGACCCGCTGAGTTACTCCAGCACTCTGTGAAATGTCACCTATCCATGTTCTCCACAGATGCTGCCTGACCCGCTGAGTTACTCCAGCACTCTGTGAAATGTCACCTATCCATGTTCTCCACAGATGCTGCCTGACCCGCTTAGTTACTCCAGCACTCTGTGAAACATCACCTATCAATGTTCTCCACAGATGCTGCCTGACCTGCTGAGTTACTCCAGCACTCTGTGAAACGTCACCTATCCATGTTCTCCACAGATGCTGCCTGAACCCGCTGAGTTACTCCAGCACTCCAGGAGTGTCACAGAGTGCTGGAGTAACTCAGCGGGTCAGGCAGCATCTCTGGAGAGAAGGAATGGGTGACGTTTCGGGTGGAGACCCTTCTTCAGACTGAGAGTCGGGAGGTGATACAAGAGATATGGAAGGGTAAGGTGTGGAAACAAGACATCAATTGCATGAATGAATGAATGAATGAATGAATGTATGGATGAATGCATGAATGATGAATGAATGAATGAATGATTGAATGAATGATGATGAATGAATGAATGAGTTTATTGGCCAAGTATTCACATACAAGGAATTGGGCTTGGTGCTCCGCCCGCAAGTGACAACATGACATACAGTGACAGTTAGGAATGTTACAGGGGAATGAGGAAAGGGGACGAAGCTCCAAGGAATATGTAGAATAGATCACCGTTAACTGGGGGAAGGTGACAACGAGGCGGACAATGTAAACTTTAATCAGGAGGACAGTCAGACTGGTCGGAGAACCAGGGTGGGGAGGAATGGTGGTGACAGGGAAGACTAACTATTTTGAACCTTAGAACTCTTGTTGCCAAGATGCTTTGAGCACACGTGACCATAAGAAGCAACATCTGCTCCAATCCACAGCTCGTCAAAGTGATGCATCGTTCTTTATTCCTGTTATCTCTGTGTTGTCACTTTACCGCAAAAATAGCGTCTGATCTACATCCAAGCAATTAGTTTGTGCTGCTTTTTTCTGTGTAGTTTATTGTCACGTGTGCCGAGGTACAGTGAAAAGCTTTTGTTGCGTGCTAACCAGCCAGCGGAAAGACAACACATGATTACAATCCATCCATTCGCAGTGCACAGATGCTTCAGCGGTTCAATCAAACTTAATTTGTCACTCGTACTGAGGTCCAGGGGAATTCATATTGATACTGGAATTCTGTGGAATTCTCTGCCTCAAGAGGGCGGAAATACTTTCTCTATGCTTTCAGAGAGAGAGGAGTCCTGCACCTATTGTTCTATTATCTATTGTCTATTGAGGGAGATGGAGGCAGGTTCTCTACCTAGAGTATGGGAATCGAGAACTGAGGAGATAGGTTCTTGGTGAGATTGGGGGGGGGGGGGGGGGGGATTTAATAGGAACAGAGGGTTAACGTTTTTACCACAAAGGGTACTGATGTGTGGAATGATCAGCCATGGAGGAGGTTGAATGAGGCGGTGCTGAACTCCGTACAGACAGGTCCCGAATGGCCGATCTCCTGCACCTATGGCGCTATTGTCTATTGTCTACCGCTGCGCAAGTCACACATTTCGTTTCCACCTTTGATTTTTTAACCATAGGATCCGAAACTGCTCCAAATTCCTGCTTAAAGTGACTATTGTGTGCCTTATTTGTTATAAATATTTGTTATAAATGCAGGCGGCAACTGGAAACCGAAATGAAGTGAAGGAAGGGGCCGCCGGTTGTTCGTTTAATTTAATAGGAATATAAAATGTAATATTTTTAAATCCAGAACCAGGGGCCACACACAGTTCAAGAATAAGGGGTAAGCCATTTAGAACGGAGATGAGGAAACACTTTTTAACGCATAGAGTTGTGAGTCTTTCGAATTCCCTGCCTCACAGGGCAGCGGAGGCCGGTTCTCTAGATACTTTCAAGAGAGAGCTAGATAAGGCTCTTAAAGATAGTGGAGTCAGGGAATATGGGGAGAAGGCAGGAACGGGGTACTGATTGGGGATGATCAGCCGTGATCACATTGAATGGTGGTGCTGGCTCGAAGGGCCGAATGGCCTACTCCTGCACCTATTGTCTATTGTATATTGTGCGTGGTGGTGGTGGAAAGATTGATGGAAACAGGGTCGTGACGTGAACGCTCTTTCCTTGACCCCATTAATTGCGTAATATGTGGGCATATGTAATTGATTCAAGATTCAAGATTCAAGCGAGTTTATTGTCATGCCTCCCAGATAGAACAATGCAATTCTTGCTTTGTTTCAGCACAACAGAACATAGTAGGCATAAATAAACACAGAACAGATCAGTGTGTCCATATACCATTGTATATACATATACACACATACACATGCACATACATTAAGTCTGAAGAAGGGTTTCGGATCGAAACGTTGCCTATTTCCTTTGCTCCATAGATCCTGCTGCACCCGCTGAGTTTCTCCAGCATTTTTGTCTATCTTGTCCACATACATAAATAAGCAGATAAAGTGCAATAGGCTATTAAAGTTCAGGTTTTTGTTTGAGTTGAGTTCGATTTGAATTTACATCCAAATTAAATGTTCCCCAAA
Source organism: Leucoraja erinaceus (assembly GCF_028641065.1). NCBI lineage: Eukaryota > Metazoa > Chordata > Chondrichthyes > Rajiformes > Rajidae > Leucoraja > Leucoraja erinaceus. Next base: position 24,942 of record NW_026576001.1, on the reverse strand, counting down.
ATGTTGATAGTGCAGGGCAGGCACACTTGGGCTGTGCGTATTCGCCAGTGTACGTGAAGATGCCTGGTGACAAATAAACCTCACACACAAGCTGACCTCCCATCAGTATTTTAATAAAACAAAAATACCAATTCTGTGACCAAGAAACAAAGGGCGATGAAAATCACGGCTGGCAAAGTAGCTCACCATGCAACGCAGCAATAGACAATATGTGCCCACTCACTCACTTACAGAGGCAGATCAATGCCTTGTTCACCTTATTGGCTGCCTCAATAAACATGACACAGCACTCGCACAAGATATGCTTTCCATTAAGTAGCTGACCGCACTGCTAAACGTCAAATATTCTCTCTCTCGCTCTTTTCTCTTTCCAAGGACTTTTTTCAGCAATTGCATGTTCCAGCAATGTGCCAAACGTACATACACGTTCAATGGCTACAATACATCAAGCAGTCATCATAATACAATGGTTCAATCTATATGAGCAATGCTCTCCACCCCCCACGGTGATCTCTCTCTCTCTTACTCTCTCAGTCTCTGTCTCCCTCTCTCTCTCTCTTTCTCTCTCCTCTCTCTCCGTCTCTCCCTCTCTCCCTCTCTCCCTCTCTCTCTCTCTCTCTCTCTCTCTCTCTCTGTCTCTCTCTCTCTCTCTCTCTCTCTCTCTCTCTCTCTCTCTCTCTCTGTCTTTCTCTCTCTGTCTCTCTCTCTCTCTCTCTCTCTCTCTGTCTCTCTCTCTCTGTCTCTCTCTCTTTCTCTCTCTCTCTATCTCTCTCTCTCTCTCTCTCCCTGTCTCTCTCTCTGTCTCTCTCTCTCCCTTTCTCTCTCTCTCTCTCTCTCTCTCTGTCCCTCTCTCTGTCTCTCTCTCTCTCGTCTCTCTCTCCCTCTCTCTGTCTCTTTCTCTCCCTCTCTCCTCTCTCTCTCTCTCTCTCTCTCTCTCTCTCTGTCTCTCTCTCTCTCTCTCTTTCTCTCTCTCTCTCTCTCTCTCTCTCTCTGCCTGTTTACTCCAGGCGCGCTGGTTTCCCCCCCACCAGCCAAAGATGTACAGGTTTGCAGATTAATTGGATTCGGCAAAAATTGTAAATTGTTCCCAGTGTGTTATTGACAATCTCATTGAAACATAAAAGATTGTTAAGGGTTTGGACACACTAGAGGCAGGAAACATGTTCCCGATGTTGTGGGAGTCCAGAACCAGCGGCCACAGTTTAAGAACAAGGAGTAAGCCATTTAGAACAGAGACGAGGAAAACATTTTTCACACAGAGAGTTGTGTTTCTGTGGAATTATCTGCCTCAGAGGGCGGTGGAGGCCGGTTCTCTGGACACTTTCAAGTGAGCGCTAGATAATAATAATAATAATAATAATAACTTTATTTGTTAAGCACCTTAAAAACAACCAAAGCTGACCAAAGTTCTGTACAGAAAAAATAAAAAACATAGGGCTCTTAAAGATAGCGGAGTCAGGGGATATGGGGAGAAGGCAGGTACAGGGTACTGATTGGGGATGATCAGCCATGACCACATTGAATGGCGGTGCTGGCTCGAATGGCCCCTATGACTCCTGCACCTATTTTATATGTTTCTATGTTTCTATGAAACCGGAGCACCTGGAGAAAACCCATGTGGTCACGGGGGGGAAACGTGCAAACTCCACACAGAAAGCACCCGTAGTCAGGATCGAACCCGGGTTTCTGGAGCTGTGAGGTAGCAGCTCTACCCGCTGTGCCACCGTGGCGACCAGATTCTTGTGTCTCTAAGGATGTCGGATTTATTCTTTGGCACAATGCGGGAGCGGGGATAATTGAAATCAAGGAAAATTGAAATCAAGATCTCAAGAAAAGGGCACTTCAGAAGATTGCCTTGTCGTGGTGGCCCGGCATCTTAAAGGCCATATGTTCATCAATTCTTGTTGCGATCTTTGATGTATTGTTGCCGCTTTGATGAAAGTGATACATGTGCACACAAAGCTGTTTCCCTGATTAAAAAAAGAAACCTTGTCATTTAAGATGCCCCTCGTCAAGACACAGACTTGTGCAGCATATGTTAAGAGCAACCAAGAACTGCAGACAAAGTGTTTCAGAAGGGACTGCAGATGCTGGAAAATCAAAGGTAGACAAAAATGCTGGAGAAACTCAGCGGGTGAGGCAGCATCTATGGAGTGAAGGAAATAGGCAACGTTTCGGGGGACCCGAAACGTTGCCTATTTCCTTCGCTCCATAGATGCTGCCTCACCCGCTGAGTTTCTCCAGCATTTTTGTCTACCGAAAGAACTGCAGATGCTGGATTGGTGCCATTCAGACTGTAAACGCCTATCTCACCAGGGACTAACTCTACTGAACGTTTTTCCTTCCATTATTTATTATGTAAAAGAATATGTGTGTTATGATTGTGTTTATAGTTTGTTTGGTTGTTTGTCTTTTTGCACAAAAGTCCGCGAGCATTGCCACTTTCATTTCACTGCACATCTCGTATGTGTATGTGGCAAATAAACTTGACTTGACTTGACTTGGATTACAAAAAAAGACACCGAGTCCTTGAGTATCTCAACAGGCCAGTCTGAAGAGAGGTCGCAGCCAGAAGCATGTGCGGCACGGTGGCGCAGCGGTAGAGTCGCTGCCTCACAGCGCCAGAGACCCGGGTTCCATCCTGACCACGGGTGCTGTCTTTATAAGTTTGTACGTTTGTACGTACAGAACCAGGGGCCACAGTTTAAGAATAAGGGGTAGGACATTTAGAACGGAGACGAGGAAACACTTTTTTTACACAGAGAGTTGTGAGTCTGTGGAATTCTCTGCCTCAGAGGGCGGTGAAGGCCGGTTCTTTGGATACTTTCAAGATAGAGCTAGATAGGGCTCTTAAAGATAGTGAAGTCAGGGGATATGGGGAGAAGGCAGGAACGGGGTACTGATTGGGGATGATCATATCATCCTTTTTATTGTCGTCATGCAAAGCAACAGTTGTACAGTGCAAAATGAGAGGACGTTTCCCAGGGAATACCGGAGCATCGCACATAAAAACTTAAACATTTCACGCATAAATAAAAACAAACAATCCAGTTCCTGATAAAAAAAACAGTACGAATAGTTAAAAACAGTGCAGGTAAACAAAAGCAACATTAAAATACAAGTTAAAAAAAACAGTCATAAAATGTCCAGGACAGCTGATTTAAGCCAGTGCCAGAGTTATTTACTCAGTGCCAGTTATTAAATTGTCAGTGCAAAAGCAGCAGAATCAGGTGGAATGACTGTTTAGCAGCCTCACAGCCTGTGGCAGGAAGCAGTTTAGCAGTCTGGTTGTCCGGGCTTTGATGCTGCGATATCTCTTGCCTGATGGCAGGAGATCCAGGTGTGTGTGGAGGGGGTGCAGTCTGTGCTCTGTGCTTTTTTCAGGCAGCGGCTCTGGAACAGTTCTTGTACCGAGGGTAGGGAGATGCCAATGATCCTCTCTGTCTCCCCTCACTACCCTCTGCAGAGGCTTCCTGTCTGAGCAGTTGCAGTTGGAGTACCACGTGTTCATGCAGTACGTGAGCACAGACTCCACCGTGCCCCTGTGCAAGGTCCTGAGGTTGTGGGAAGTGAGGCTTGTTTGAGTTTCCTCAGGTAGTGCAGTCAGTCACTGATGGGCCCGTTTGACAATCCCAGTGTTGTTCCTGGACCAGGTGAGACTGTCTGTAATTTGCACTCCGAGGAACTTTATGCTCTCCACTCTCTCCACCCAAGTGCCACTGATGTTGAGAGGTGTGTGTTTGGGCTGCGACCTCCTGAAGTCGACAAACATCTCCTTTGTTTTGTCTACATTTAATTCAAAATTGTTGTTGCCGCACCAGTCCACTAGTTGATTCACTTCCTCCCTGTACATTGTTTCATCCTGATGAGTCCCACTGATGAGTCCCACCACTGTGGTGTCATCTGCAAATTTTCATCGAATGGATGATCAGCCATGATCACATTGAATGGCGCTGCTGGTTCGAAGGGCCGAATGGCCTACTCCTGCACTTATTGTCTATTGTCTATTGCAGTGGTTCTCAAATGGGGGTACGTGTACCCCTGGGGGTACGTGAAGGCACTCCAGGGGGTACGTGCGATTTTAAAATATAGGCCTACATATATTTAAAAAGTAGCATCCATGCAAAAATCCTTTAAAAATAATTATTTAATAAATATTTCAGGAAAATATAAGTATAAGTTCATAAAATGAATTTTATATTCAGTAGGCTATTCAATTTCATTATCCTAAAAACCCAGAGTCTCCCCCATTCCAGGATGGATCGACCCAACCTGTCAAATGCCACCCGGCATTACCTGTCAATCACAACTCAAACGATGGAGTCGTGGTTGAAGCATAGAAGCAATTCTTTTGCAAACACAGAGGGACAAGTGGCAAAGAAGGCCAAAGTTTAATAAATCAGACACTGATGGCACAGTGCTCTGTTTTAAGTCTTTTTTTTTTCAACCAAAAATGCTTTGCGCTGGTTAGGGGGTACTTGGCTGAAAAAAAATTTCACAGGGGGTACATCACTGAAAAAAGGCTGAGAACCACTGTCTCCCTGTGACCATGTGGGTTTTCTCCGGGTGATCCGGTTTCCTCCCACATTCCAAAGACGCATAGATTTGCAGGTTACTTGGCTTCTGTAAATTGTTCCCTGCAGGATGTCAAACTGGGATAGGAGAAGACGAGTGCAGGTGTGAATGGGTGATCGCTGGTCAGTGCGGTCACAGGGGCCAAAGGGCCTGTTTCTGCGCTGTATCTCTAAAACTATAAAAACTAAATTAACACAAACAAGGAACTGCAGATGCTGGTTTAAAACAAAAATACACATAGTGCTGGAGCAACACAGCAGGCCAGTCTGAAGAAGGGTCCAACCCGAAACGTTACCTATCCATGTTCTCCAGAGATGCTGCCTGACCCGCTGAGTTACTCCAGCACTCTGTGAAACGTCACCTATCCATGTTCTCCACAGATGCTGCCTGACCCGCTGAGTTACTCCAGCACTCTGTGAAACGTCACTTATCCATGTTCTCCACAGATGCTGCCTGACCCGCTGAGTTACTCCAGCATTCTGTGAAACGTCACCTATCCATGTTCTTCACAGATGCTGCCTGACCCGCTGAGTTGCTCCAGCTTTTTGTGTCCATTCATACATATTAGACCAAAAATCATTCACAAAGATTATTCACTTGAAAAAATCTTGTGAACCTTTTCCCCAAACATGTTCTTTGATGCTGGATAGAGAATGAAGTTAAAATCTCATGTGAAACGTCACGGGTCAGGCAGCATCTCTGGAGAACAGATATTGGTGGCGTTTCAGGTCGAGACTCTTCTTCAGAAATAAACAGACTTGTTTACAAAGCACAAGAATTTATATTTGAGACTTTACAGATACAGCGTGGCAACAGGCCCTTTGACCCACCGAGTCCGTGCAGACCAGCACTAGCACTATCCCACACACTAGGGACATTTTAATAATTTTTACCAAAGCTAATTAACCTACAAACCTGCACGTCTTTGGAGTGCGGGAGGAAACCGGAGCACCCGGAGAAAACCCACGCAGGTCACGGGGAGAACGTGCAAACTCCATACAGACAGCACCCGTAGTCAGGATGGAACCCGGGTCCCTGGCGCTGTGAGGCTGCAATTCTACCGCTGCACCACAGTGCCATCATAGTGCCTGCGGTTCCCTACTTTGCATTTGATTTGTTCTTCGCTGTCTCTGCAGCTGTGACTATATTCTACGCTCTGTTTATTTTCACTATATTTTATGCGCTGTTCACTGGCACGACCTGTTCTGCTCAAGTACAGGATGATTTATGAGCTTAAAGGGCCTGTCCCACTTGGCCGTCATTCACGTGCCATTTACGCGACCTGCTAGTGTGTGGGTAGCGTGTGGGTAGCGTGTGGGTAGCTGGGGGACCGGCACATGGAGTGTCGTGGAGTAGTGTGAACATTCGCCGAGCTCGGCCTGGGGCTCACGGCCGTTGCGTATCCATATCCTCCCCCACCTACTCCCAGAGCGGGGCCAAGACGACTGAAGGTAGACACAAAATGCTGGAGTAACTCTGCGGGACCGGCAGCATCTCCAGAGAGAAGGAATGGGTGACGTTTCAGGTCGAGACCCTTCTTCAAGAGAATGGGGCAGCTGGGCTTGTACACTCAGGAGTTTAGAAGGTTGAGAGGGCATCTCATTGAAACATATAAGATTGTTAAGGTAGAGGCAGGAAACATGTTCCCGATGTTGGGGGAGTCCAGAACCAGGGGCCACAGTTTAAGAATAAGGAGTAAGCCATTTAGAACAGAGATGAGGAAACACTTTTTCTCACAGAGAGTGGTGAGTCTGTGGAATTCTCTGCCTCAGAGGGCGGTGGAGGCAGCTTCTCTGGATGCTTTCAAGAGATAGGTAGGGCTCTTAAAGATAGCGGAGTCAGGGGATATGGGGAGAAGGCAGGAACGGGTACTGATTGTGGATGATCAGCCGTGATCACATTGAATGGCGGTGCTGGCTCGAAGGACCGAATGGCCTACTCCTGCACCTATTGTCTATTGTCTATTCAGACTGAAAGAAGAGTCTTGACCCAAAACATCATCCATTTCTTCTCTCCGGTCCCGTTGAGTTCCTCCAGCATTTTGTGTCTATTTGCAAATGACGTCACGCGCTCCAGACGGCCGTGTGGACGCATGATGACATGCACGCAAACGTCGAGCGTCAGTCACTACTGGCCTGTCGAGTAAATGACGGCCAAGTGGGACAGGCCCTTAAGGCCCAATACCAAGGTATTCACTGGATACTGGTACATGTGTCAATGTTAAACCAATACTAATAAGAAACCAATGGCAATAATGACCAGCTACCAACAATAATTTACACATAGCACACCCTCCAAACTGCAGGAACCGTTCCATAGTCTGTCAGGATGGGGTAAGTAACAATGTATTTGTTCTATCTGGTACATATGCCAATTAAACACACTTGACGCTTGAAATGACAACTAATTCATCCACAGAGCACACCAGTGAAGGGCACAATTTCAAGGCCTGGACAGAGTGTACAGTTTAATTTCTGATCCATGCAAGCACCAAATAAAGTTGCTGCTGCCTTATCTACATTCAAATTGTTCCAGACACTTATCCCTTCCCACCCAATCCACCCCCCCTCCCCAGGTACCTTCCCCTGCGACCGCTGAAGATGCAACGCCTGTCCCTAGACCTCCCCCCTCGACTCCATCCAGGGACCCCGACAGTCCTTGCAGGTGAGGCAGAGGTTCACTTGCACCTCCTCCAACCTCATCTGCTGTATCCGCTGTTCAAGGTATGGGCTCTTGTACATCGGCGAGACCAAACGCAGACAGGGCGATCGTTGCATGTACCACCTTCGCTCAGTCCGCCTAGACCTACCTGATCTCCCCAGTTTGTATAACACTGTAATTCTCCTCCCCATTCCCACACAGACCTTTCTGCCCTAGGTCTCCTCCATTGTAAGAGTGAGTCTAAACGCAAATTGGAGGAACAGCATCTCATATTTCGCTTGGGCAGCTTACAGCCCAGCGGTATGAATATTGATGTCTCTCAATAGACAATAGGTGCAGGAGTAGGCCATTCGGCCCTTCGAGCCAGAACCGCCATTCAGAAATTGCCCCCTTGTGTGTAGGAGGTGGATGAGAAACTGGGATGACTTAGATCTAGTGTGAGTGGGTGATCGCTGGTTGGCGCGGACTCGGTGGGCCTAAGGTCCCGTTTTCCCCGCTGTGTATCGGAACTATAAATCTTCCAGCATCGACCAAAAACAGTCCTAAATTACTTTAAAATGAAACAATAGACAATAGGTGCAGGAGTAGGCCATTGGCCCTTCGAGCCAGAACCGCCATTCAATGTGATCATGGCTGATCATCCCCAATCAGTACCCCGTTCCTGCCTTCTCCCCATATCCCCTGACTCCGCTATTTTTAAGAGCCCTATCTAGCTCTCTCTTGAAAATATCCAGAGAACTGGCCTCCACCGCCCTCTAAGGCAGAGAATTCCACAGACTCACCACTCTCTGTGAGAAAAAGTGTTTCATCGTCTCCGTTCTAAATGGGTTACTCCCTATTCTTAAACTGTGGCCCCTGGTTCCACTTCAGGTAGCCCCGGCATTCCCTCTCTCTCTCTTTCCCTCTCCCACACCAGCGTCACATTATCACCCAACAAATAGCTAACAATGGCCTGGTTCCTTTATCATCGTTACTGTTTTGCAGATCTTTTATTCATTGTTCTTTATCTCTCCACATCACGGTCTATATCTCATTTCCCTTATCCCTAACCAGTCTGAAGAAGGATCTCGACCCGAAACATTACCCATTCCTTCTCTCCGGAGATGCTGCCTGTCCCGCTGAGTTACTCCAGCTTTTTAGGATCTATCTAAGGTTAGTTTTCAAAAAAAGGCACAGAGTGCTGGAGTAACTCAAGCGGGTCAGGCAGCATCTGTGGAGAACATGGATAGGTGACGTTTCACAGAGTGCTGGAGTAACTCAGCGGGTCAGGCAGCATCTGTGGAGAACATGGATAGGTGATGAGTCACAGAGGGATATGAACCAAACCCAGGCAGGTGGGACGAGTGTAGATGTGACATGTTGGTCGGTGTGGGCAGGTTGGGCAGAAGGCCCTGTTTCCACGCTGTATCACTCTATGTGGGAGGAATCAAAGCATCAGAGGAAATCAATGCAGCTGCAGAGAGAACATGTACACTATGCACAGATAACATTGATGGTCAGGTTCAAACCTGCATTCCTGGTGCTATGTGGCTAACAGATTCTATGTGGTATATCTATGAATAATGTATAAACCACACACCATTACACATAGGGATGGATTCATCAGGAGACAGAAGTATTAAGAGTTGCTGCTCAAAGCTTTTCCGTATTGTATAGCCTTTACCGAGTTTGTACGTTCTCCCCGTGACCGCATGCTCCGGCTTCCGCCCACGCTCCAAAGATGTGCGGCTTTGTAACTTGTACGGAAATTGCACCCTAGTGTGTAGGAGGTGGATGAGAAACTGGGATGACTTAGATCTAGTGTGAGTGGGTGATCGCTGGTTGGCACGGACTCGGTGGGCCTAAGGTCCCGTTTTCCCCGCTGTGTATGAGAACTATAAATCTTCTAGCATCGACCAAAAACTGTCCTAAATGACTTTAAAATGAGACAATAGACAATAGGTGCAGGAGTAGGCCATTCAGCCCTTCGAGCCAGCAACGCTATTCAATGTGATCATGGCTGATCATCCCCAATCAGTACCCCGTTCCTGCCTTCTCCCCATATCCCCTGACTCCGCTATCTTTAAGAGCCCTATCTAGCTCTCTCTTGAAAGTATTCAGAGAATTCCACAGACTCACAATTCTCTGTGAGAAAAAGTGTTTCCTCATCTCCGTTCTGAATGGCTTACTCTTCATTCTTAAACTGTGGCCCCTGGTTCTGGACTCCCCCAACATCGGGGACAGGTTACGTGCCTCTAGCGTGTCCAAACCCTTAATAATCTTACTTGTTTGAATTTTTCATTGAGAAAAAAAATAGTTCTAATGATGTATAAAAAGGAACTGCAGATGCTAGTTTAAAGCGAATGGAGACACAAAATGCTGGAGTAACTCAGCGGGACAGGGAGCATCTCTGGAGAGAAGGAATGGGTAACGTTTTGGGTCGAGACCCTTCATCGACTCTAACAATATGTTACATCACAGCTCTGCCATTGAATCCCTCCCATGGAGTCCAGTTTTGGTTTTAATTTTAGTTTTCCTTTCAGTTTCTGCTTTGGTTTTAGATTTAGTTTTGTTTAGTTTATTGTTTATTGTCACGTGTACCAAGGTACAGTGAAAAGCTTTTGTTGCGTGCTAACCAGCCAGCGGAAAGACAATACATGGTTACAATCGATTAACTTCTCTGCCTCAGAGGGCGGTGGAGGCCGGTTCTCTCGATACTTTCAAGAGAGAGCTAGATAGGGCTCTTGAAGATAGCGGAGTCAGGGGATATGGGGAGAAGCCAGGAACAGGGTACTGATTGGGGATGATCAGCCATTATCACATTGAATGGCGGTGCTGGCTCGAAGGGCTGAATGGCCTACTCCTGCACCTATTGTCTATTGTCTATAACGTTTAGTACAAGATATTGTGATTTGTCTTCAGGCAAGATGTGGAGGCTTTGGAAAGGAGGCAGATGACATTTACCAGAATTCTCCCTGGATTAGAGGGTGTGAGCTATAAAGTCTGAAGAAGGGTCTCGACCCAAAACGTCACCTATCCATGTTCTCCACAGATGCTGCCTGACCCGCTGAGTTACTCCAGAACTCTGTGAAACGTCACCTATCCATGTTCTCCACAGATGCTGCCTGACCCGCTGAGTTACACCATGCACTCTGTGAAACGTGAAACGTCACCTATCCATGTTCTCCACAGATGCTGCCTGACCCGCTGAGTTACTCCAGCACTCTGTGAAACGTCACCTATCCATGTTCTCCACAGATGCTGCCTGACCCGCTGAGTTACTCCAGCACTCTGTGAAACGTCACCTATCCATGTTCTCCACAGATGCTGCCTGACCCGCTGAGTTACTCCAGCACTCTGTGAAACGTCACCTATCCATGTTCTCCACAGATGCTGCCTGACCCGCTGAGTTACTCCAGCACTCTGTGTCTGTCTCCGCTGACAGCACCTGACAGCTATTAGCTGGTGCAGCCTCTTTGTCGCGGGTGAGGCAAGCAGTTGCTATTCACATTTACATTTAATTACTGCAATATCAAACCTTCCAGGCATGTCAGCAAGCTGACCAGCTGCTCAGCGGGATATCGCAGTTATCTCCGCAGCCTTTGATTTAATGAAAAGCCACAGTCAGAACTCTTCTCCCCTCTCCCATCGGGCAAGAGATTCAGAAGTGTGAAGACAAACGCACACCTCCAGATTCAGGGACAGTTTCTTCCCAGCTGTTATCAGGCAACTGAACCATCCTACCACAACCAGAGGGCAGTGCTGAACTACTATCTACCTCATTGGTGACCCTCGGACTATCCTTGATTGGACTTTGCTGGCTTTACCTTGCACTAAACGTTATTCCCTTTATAATGTATCTGTACACTGTGGACGGCTCGATTGTAATCATGTGTTGTCTTTCCGCTGACTGGGGCGCTGCACTGGCAGTAGCCTCTACCTACAGCCTGTCTGTATTTCAATCTTTTAAAAAAATTTTAGTTAGTCTAAAATCGTGTGTTGGGGGAAACTTTAACTTTTCTATGTGGGGGAGGGGGGCAGGGTAAGGGGGAAACCGTTTCCCAGTCTCTTCCTGGCGGGGATGCGACTATTTCTCCGAGTCGCGTCCTCGCCCCCCACCTCGCGGCCTACCAGCTGGATCGGAGCGGCCTTTCCTGCCGGGGACCGGGAACCGGACTGGGGCTGCTACAGCGGTGGCGCTGGAGTCACCACGGAGCGGGCGATGCCTACCTGGGTCGCCGTTTTGGAGCTCCGGAGCGTTGGGCCGTTGCTCCAACATCGTGGAGCTCTGGTGCGGAGAGCTTTCAACGCGGGCGGCGCTGAACAACATCGTGGAGTCCTGGGGCGCCTTGCAGAGGGTCTCCAGCAGTCGTCTCCACCCGGCGCGGCCTGCGGACTTTGGGAGCCGCCGACTCCGGTAGGAGGGGGCCGACTCTGTGTCCACGCCGCTGAGGACGTCCCGCAGCCCCGACGTCGGACTTGTATCACCTCGGCGAACGGTCCTGGACATCAGGCCGCCCGTAGCGGCAACTGCGGAGGGCACGGGGAGGCCCTGACCACGGGGAACAGTGGAGGAAGTGACTGACTTTGGTGCCTTCCCACACAGTGGGGAACTTTGATTCTGCTGTGTGGGGATGTTTTGTGTCAAACCCTATAGTGTGTTGTGTCCATTTTTTTATTGTGTGGCTGTATCGGAATTTCATTTCACTGTGCCATCTGGCACATGTGATGAATAAATCTATCTTGTATATTGTATCTTAGTTAGCACACAACAAAAACATTCTCTGTAACCCGGTACATGTGACAATAAACTAAACTGAACTGGACTGAAAAGATAAAGCCTGAAATTGTTTCTTCCTCGTATCTCAAGATGAGGATATGACTAAAGTGGCGCAGCGTTAGAGTTGCCGCCTCACAGCACCAGAGACCCGGGTTCCATCCTGACTACGGGTGCTGTCTGTACGGAGTTTGCACGTTCTCCCCGTGACCTGCGTTGGTTTTCTCTGGTTGCTCCGGTTTTCTCCCACATTCGAAAGACGTGCAGGATTGTAGGTTTAATTGGCTTTGGTAAAATTGGAAATTGTCCTTCGTATGTGTAGGATAGTTTTAGAGTGCGGGGATCGCTGGTCGTCACGGATTTGGTGGACTCAAGGGCCTGTTTCCGCGCTGTTTCTCCAATCTAAACTAAATTAAACTCAACTGAAATTTGTTTGCGAGTTTATAGACAATAGACAACAGACAATAGGTGCAGGAAAAGGCCATTCGGCCTATTCAATGTGATCATCCCCAATCAGTACCCCGTTCCGGCCTTCTCCCCATATCCCCTGACTCCGCTATTTTTAAGAGCCCTATCTAGCTCTCTCTTGAAAGCATCCAGAGAACCTGCCTCCACTGCCCTCTGAGGCAGAGAATTCCACAAACTCGCAATTCTCTGTGAGGAAAAGTGTTTCCTCGTCTCCGTTCTAAATGGCTTACTCCTTATTCTTAATCTGTGGCCCCTGTTTCTGGACTTCCCCAACATTGGGAACATGTTTCCTGCCTCTAGCGTGTCCAAACCCTTAATAATCTTATATGTTTCACTGAGATATCCTCTCATCCTTCTAAATTCCTGAGTGTACAAGCCCAGCCGCTCCATTCTCTCAGCATATCACAGTCCCGCCATCCCGGGAATTAACCTTGTAAACCTACGCTGCACTCCCTCAATAGCAAGAATGTCCTTCCTCAAATTAGGGGACCAAATCTGCACACAATACTCCAGGTGTGATCTCACTAGGGCTCTGTACAACTGCAGAAGGACCTCTTTGCTCCTATATTCAATTCCTCTTGTTATAAAGGCCAACATGCCATTCGCTTTCTTCACTGCCTGCTGTACCTGCATGCTTACTTCTAACCAAAATATTTTTCTAACCAAAACGTAGCTCACTTCAAATTTCTATGTTAGATTTTCTTCCATATACAGGCCCACCATTATTTTCAGGCAACTAATGGTCGGGCTCCTGATTTTATCCAGACAAAATTTCGAGAGCGCTTGAACCCCCCCCCGGAAGTCCCCCCGAAAACGTGTCACCAAGGCCGGGTGAGGCGTCCGATCTCGACCTCATCGGGACTTATGTGGCCAGTTTCACGTTTCACAGAGTGCTGGAGTAACTCAGCGGGTCAGGCAGCATCTGTGGAGAACATGGATAGGTGACGTTTCACAGAGTGCTGGAGTAACTCAGCAGGTCAGGCAGCATCTGTGGAGAACATGGATAGGTGACGTTTCGGCCTGAGGCCCATCTTCAGATTGAGATTAATGAGGATGTTTTTGGGGTCTGGATATGTTTAGTTATGAAGGAATATTTGTTTTGTTTTTTAAACGCCAGTCTGTGAAGAAGCTCATTTTACAAAAGACAAATTATTCATCAGCAGGTGTTGAAGAACATAACGAGATACACAAGGGAAAATAAAACCACGACTACAAAACATTTATTTATACACTAAATAATCCACTTCATCATAATTGTAAAACATTGTTTGCTATTGTTTATGTAGCAATGTTACAAACTTTTAAGATTTTAAAAATCAAGTCTGTGATTCCATCAGATAAAGCATAAAAAGAAGTTTAATTTGACACCTAATTCACTTTCATATCTCAAGTATTTAAAAAGTTATGGCCATTTTCATACTCGGAAATTAGCATCTTGTTCCCAATTGATTTTCTATAGACATAACAAAAAAGCTGTGATCGTGGACTGTCAAAAGCCCATAATTTTCTTAAAAATTAAGAGAACTGAATGAAATTTTCAGTTATCATAGATTGAACCATTCTGAAACAAATATAAAACAATCTTACTTGGATGACCTGAAATTAAAGCATATAATTAGTTAGTTACCCAATTGTAGCTAATTTCAAACTTCAATTACTAGATCTAAACATCTATCCATTTCTTAATAAATGATTAACATTTTTAAATAGCGAGAGTCTCCAAATAATATTCACAAATAATTCACAATAAAACATGATTTTTAAATCTCATTTACATTAATTTATAGGCCAAATGGAAGGAATTTAGTGTTGAATTGCTGTAAATTAAAGTCAATTTAAATCAGCTTTCTAGTGGGTTCCTGTGAACACGCGGGTTTAGAACGTTCACATTGGGGTGGATTTGTGCTTCAAATGCCCAGAAAAATACTGCGGGATATAATAGGCCCAAAATGAGCTACTTGCAATATTAAACTTTGTATAAAGGGATCTTAAGAAGCCCTTTTTAGTGTAAAAATAAACAGCCTACCTTCTGTTGTCCCCTGTATGAGATCCAGCCGGTTGCCGGCGGTCGGGGTTTAGAGGTTAATTTTTAAACTACTATAACAACTAGTTAAAGCCCTTAAAAGTAATAATAGCTAAAGCGACGGGATCTTCCAGCGATTTTTCGTTGATAATTAACTAGGCTGAACATCCTCGATTTGAACAGCCTAGGGGAAATCGCGTTTTAAACCCGCCCCCCTCTAAACGGCGCCAAAATCGCGCACACTGGCTGGGACAGATTTTCAGCAACGCTTCAGGTAGGCTTTGCAACATACCTAGTTTATGACTGAGTCACAAAGTTGAGTTCAGTTTAGTTTATTGTCACGTGTACCGAGGTACAGTGAAAAGCTTCTGTTACGTGCTAACCAGTCAGCGGAAAGACAATACATTATTACAATCGAGCCGTCCACAGTGTACGGATACATGATAATGGGGAACAACGTACTGCAGACGCTTGTACCTTGCGCAAGCAGCGAATTGTGGACGCAGCCCAGACCGTCACACAAACCAACCTCCCTTCCACTGACCCCGTCTACACCTCGCGCTGCCTCGGCAAGGCCAGCAGCATAATCAAGGACCAGCCGCACCCTGGCCACTCCCTCTTCTCCCCTCTCCCATCAGGCAAGAGGTACAGAAGTGTGAAAACAAACGCACACCTCCAGATTCAGGGAAAGTTTCTCTCGACCAGAAACGTCACCCATTCCTTCTCTCCAGAGATGCTGCCTGTCCCGCTGAGTTACTCCAGCTTTTTGATTCTATCTACAATTTCTTCCCAACTGTTCTCAGGCAACTGAACCATCCTCTCACCAACTAGAGAGTAGTCCTGACCCACTATCTACCTTATTGGAGACCCTCATACTATCTTGAAACTGGACTTTATCTTGCACTAAACCATAAATTCCATTTATCCTGTATCTGTACACTGTGGACGGCCCGATTGTAATCATCTATAAGTCTGCCTCAGAGGGCGGTGGAGGCAGGTTCTCTGGATGCTTTCAAGAGAGAGCTCTTAAAAATAGCAGAGTCAGGGGATATAGGGAGTAGGCAGGTACGGGGTACTGATTGTGGATGATCAGCCATGATCACATTGAATGGTGGTGCTGGCTCGAAGGGCCGAACGACCTACTCCTGCACCTATTGTCTATTGTCTATAAGTCTTTTCCTTGACAGGTTAACACGCAACAAAATATTTTCATTGTATGTACACACGTGACAATAATAAACAAACTATTCTAAACTACATTAGTCTAAACTATTCAAGAAGGAACAGCAGATGCTGGAAAATCGAAGGTAGACAAAAATGCTGGAAAAACTCAGCGGGTGCGGCAGCATCTATGGAGCGAAGGAAATAGGCAACGTTTCGGGCCGAAACCCTTAAGGGAGGGGGGGAGAGAAGGGGAGAGAAGGAGAGAGAAGGGGAGAGAAGGGGAGAGTATGAGACAGAAGGGGAGAGAAAGGGTGGAGAAGGAGTGGAGACACTTTTAATAAGCCAGACAACTTATATATAATAAAGTTTAGCGGGCATTTTACCTACTGGTCGGTACTCCTTGAGCCAATTAAACTCCAATGAGCCAATTAAAATGCCCGGCCAGCGTGTAACTAAATAGCGATCACACTCCACTGCACTATGAGTTAAAAAGAACCATGCCGACCAATTTTTAATCGCGGAAACTTTTTCAACATGCTGAAAAATTTTCCTCGACCAAACTGAGGCTGCGAGAATGCGGGAACTTCCCTCAAGCATGAGAGTTCCAGCGACCTCCTCGGACCGCGTGCGAGTTTGAGTTGAGCGCAAATTCTTCTAAAGTCGCAGATTAGGTCGTCACAGTGGGACAGCCCCTTGACCCTATATATATCTAATTAATTTTTTTATGGCCTTGAAATTTTTGATCTGATAATTTCCTAAATTCTGAAAGCAAAGGGAAAAGCTATAAGAGGAACATATTACCGTAATGTATAGTTTAATTCTCAGGGTGTTGTCCAGATAAAGGTTTGCTTCACAATTGCATTATGAAAGTGCCCCTATCAGTCATCACATGTCATTATGTCCCGAAACAAGGCAAGAAGCAATGATAATAGGTCACCAAAATAGATTACCTTCGGAGACACATTAAATTGTCAGAGTAACTGAGTACATAAGTACCAGAGAGCAGAAAAATAAATATGAATGCCAGCTACCTGGAACAATGGATGAAATCAGCGTTCTAGGCAGTGAGGCCATACGGTGGCACCGCAGTGGAGTTTGCATGTTCCCACACCCAGAGTCAAGTCACTTTTATTTCCATAGCACATTTAGAAAACAACTCTCGTTGGCCAAAGTGCTTTACATTGGTGGAGGCACTAACGTTATACAACAATGGTTCATAGACTACATGACCCGTGTTCATAGAATACTGAACAGTACTATATTGAAGGAGTAGGGCGTTCGGCCCTTCGAGCCAGCACCGCCATTCAATGTGATCATGGCTGATCATCCCCAATCAGTACCCCGTTCCTGCCTTCTCCCCATATCTTCTGACTCCGCTATTTTTAAGAGCCCTATCTAGCTCTCTCTTGAAAGTTTCCAGAGAACCTGCCTCCACCGCCCTCTGAGGCAGATAATTCCACAGACTCACCACTCTCTGTGAGAAAAAGTGTTTCCTCGAAGAAAGTGTTTTCACCGTGTCATAGGTTCAAAGGTTATTCAGCCATTCGGCCCATCAAGTCTACTCCACCATTCAATCATGGCTGATCTATCTCTCTCGCTCAACCCCATTCTCCTGCCTTCTTCCCATAACCCCTGATACCCGTACTAATCAAGAACCTGTCACTTTCCGCCTTAAAAATTCCAATGACTTGGCCAATGAATAGGTGTTTCCTCATCACCGTTCTAAATGACTTACCCCTCATTCTTAAACTGTGGCCCCTGGTTCTGGACTAGCACCGCCTTTCAATGTGATCATAGCTCTCTCTTGAAATTATCCAGAGAACCTGCCTCCACCGCCCTCTGAGGCAGAGAATTCCACAGACTCAGCACTCTCTGTGAGAAAAAGTGTTTCCTTGTCTCCGTTCTAAATGGCTTACTCCTTATTCTTAAACTGTGGCCCCTGGTTCTGGACTCCTCCAACATTGAAAACATGTTTCCTGCGTCTAGCGTGTCCAAACCTTTAACAATCTCATAAGTTTCAATGAGATGCCCTCTCATCCTTCTAAACTCCAGTGTACAAGCCCAGCTTTCCCCTCATGATTTTATACGCCTCTAACAGATCACCCCTCATCCTCCTGCACTCCAAGGAATAGCGTCCCAGCCAACTCAACCTCTCCCTGTAGCTCAGACCTTCTAGTCCTGGCAACATCCTCGTAAATCTTCTGTGCTCCAACCTTTCCAGCTTAGACGTTAGACAAAAATGCTGGAAAATCTCAGCGGGTGAGGCAGCATCTATGGAGCGAAGGAATAGGTGATGTTTCGGGTCGAGACCCTTCTTCAGACTACGACCTCATTATATCTCTGTCTTGCCCCCCCCCCCCCTCCTGAGATCAGTCTGAAGAAGGGTCTCGACTTGAAACATCACCCATTCCTTCGATCCGTAGATGCTGCCTCACCCGCTGAGTTTCTCCAGCATTTTTATCTTTGATTTTTCCAGCATCTGCAGTTCCTTCTTAAACATTTCAGCTTATACGTGTGGGTTTATAGGCCAATTGGCCCTCTGTGAAGTGGATGAGAAAGTGGGATAGTAGGGATCTAGTGTGAACAGATGATCGCTGGACTGGACGGGTCGAAGGGCCCCCACAATATAATCGACCATTCTGTGTCTGTGGAATTCTCTGCCTCTGAGGGCGGTGGAGGCCGGTTCTCTGGATGCTTTCAAGAGAGAGCTGGATAGGGCTCTTAAAGATAGCGGAGTCAGGGGATATGGGGGAGAAGGCAGGAACAGGGTACTGATTGGGGATGATCAGCCATGATCACATTGAATGGCGGTGCTGGCTCGAAGGGCCGAATGGCCTACTCCTGCACCTATTGTCTATTGTCTATTGTCTATTGTACTGGGCATCAGATCAATGGCTAAAGCTTTCAAAGGTACTGTTGCCATGACAACTGTAAGATAAATGTCTTTTTATTGAAATAGGAATCGTCTCTCAATGTGTTTTACGTAAAGCTAAATGTTCCTGACAGTAGCATCAGTCTCCAAGTAACATTTCAAGATCCAACAATGTCTGAGCAATTAGACTCTGACTGATCTGACCTAGCGATAGTTTCATTCTCTGGATGTTTTGAGACTGGTAGATGAGAGGTCCCAGTCTACAGAGAACTGTGAGTATGGTACTAATAGATACATAGAAACATAGACAATAGGTGCAGGAGTAGGCCATTCGGCCCTTTGAGTCAGCACCGCCATTCAATGTGATCATGGCTGATCATCCCCAATCAGTACCCCGTTCCTGCCTTCTCTCCATATCCCTTGATTCCTTTAGCTCTAAGAGCTAAACCTAACTCTCTTAAGGGAATGTGGATAAGCTGTGGAAAGAGCAGCGGTAGACACAAGTTGCTGGAGTAACTCAGCGGGTCAGGCAGCACCTGTGGAGAACATAGATAGGTGACGTTTCGGGTTGGGACCCGTCTATATCTCTCATTTCCCTTATCCCTAACCAGTCTGAAGAAGGGTCTCGACCTGAAACGTCACCCATTCCTTCTCTCCAGAGATGCTGCCTGACCCACTGAGTTACTCTAGCTGTTTAGGATCTATCTGAGGTTAGTTTTCCAAAAAAGGCACAAAGTGCTGGAGTAACTCAGCGGGTCAGGCAGCATCTGTGCAGAACATGGATAGGTGACGTTTCACAGAGTGCTGGAGTAACTCAGCGGGTCAGGCAGCATCTGTGCAGAACATGGATAGGTACACAGAGTGCTGGAGTAACTGAGCAGGTCGGGCAGCATCTGTGGAGAACGTGGACAGGTGCAAAGTGCCGGAGTAACTCAGCGGGTCAGGCAGCATCTCTGGAGAGAAGGAATGGGCGACGTTTCGGGTCGAGACCCTTCTTCGGTTGATGTCAGGGGAGGGGGAGGGGCGGAGATAGAATGTGGTCGGAGACAGTAAGACTGGTGGGAGAACTGGGAAGGGAGAGGGGATGGAGGGAGAAAGCAAGGGCTACCTGAAGGGTAGAGATATAGCTTCACCACTGATTTTCCGGCACCCTTGTTTCCAGAGCCTTTCTGGATCATCCGTGTTGCCGGACAGTCGGAGGTCACGGCCTCCAAGAGGAGTCCAGCGGTACCGGAATGTTCCTCATAGGCCGGCGAGAGGCCGAAATACCAGCCCGCAAGTTGTCCTCGGAATTCGGATTTGCCCGACGTTTTGTGTCTACGCATCTTCAGTTTAAACCAGCATCGGCAGTTCCTTCTTCCCCATCCAATTTAATCATCTGTGGATATTTCACAATAATACTTTCAGTAACACAGAGACGAGGACTGCACAGCCCACAGCTGCTGCGACCTGACCTCTGTGGTACAAACTTAAAGTGCTGGAGTAATTCTCTTTATTCCATTCATCATGTATCTATACACTGTGGACGGCTCGATTGTAATCATGTATTGTCTAATTTGAGGAAGGACATCCTTGTGATTGAGGCAGTGCAGCGTAGGTTCACGAGATTGAACCCTGGGATGGCGGGACTGTCATATGAGGGAAGATTGAAAAGACTAGGCTTGTATTCACTGGAGTTTAGAAGGATGAGGGGATATCTTATAGAAACATATAAAATTATAAAAGGACTGGACAAGCTAGATACAGGAAAAATGTTCCCAATGTTGGTCGAGTCCAGAACCAGGGGCCACAGTCTTCGAATAAAGGGGAGGCCATTTAAGACTGAGGTGAGAAAAATCTTTTTCACCCAGAGAGTTGTGAATTTGTGGAATTCCCTACTACAGAGGGCAGTGGAGGCCAAGTCACTGGATGGATTTAAGACAGTTAGATAGAACTCTAGGGGCTAGTGGAATCAAGGGATATGGGGAGAAGGCAGGCACGGGTTATTGATTGGGGACGATCAGCCAAGATCACATTGAATGGTGATGCTGGCTCGAAGGGCCGAATGGCCTCCTCCTGCACCCATTTTCTATGCTTCTATGTCTTTCCGCTGGCTGGTTAGCACGCAACAAAAGCTTTTCACTGAACCTCGGTACAGGTGACGATAAACTAAACTGAACATGATCACATTGAATGGCGGTGCTGGCTTGACGGGACGAATTCTGCACCCATTGTTTATTGTCTATTGTCTATAACCTGGGTTCCATCCTGACTACGGGCGTTTTCTGTACGGAGTTGTGCGTTCTCCCCGTGACCTGCGTGGATTTTTCTCCGAACTTTTCTGTTTAGTTTAGTTTAGTTTAGTTTACAAAGATAATCTACCCTATGAAGTGGGAAATAGTAGATTGAGGTGGATAGATAGATACATTCTCTGTCGCGGTAAGGCAGCAGCTCAACCACTGCATCACTCTGCTGCTCATGGATGTAATATAGATTAGATCTTGCGAGCATTTAGCTTAATCATGACACAGTCTGAAAGAACACTTTCATTTGGCCTTCCCTTGATATCTGAAACCCCTAATGGCCTGCTTCCATTTGCCTCTTTTCAAGGCTGGAAAAGTGAAAAATATACGCTCAACTCTTCCATCTAACGAAGACCATCGATCGCCCGTTCCCTCGAGTTCCACGTTATCCTTCTTTCTCATCCACTCCCCGCACGCTAGGGGCAATTTATCCACAAACCCACACATCTCCGGGGTGTGGGACGGAACTGGAGCACCCAGAGAAAACCAACGTGGTCACTGGGAAAACGTGCAAACTCCACACAGGCATCACCTGAGGTCAGGATACAAAGCAGGCCTCTGGCGCTATATAGAAACATAGAAAACATAGAAATTAGGTGCAGGAGTAGGCCATTCGGCCCTTCGAGCCTGCACCGCCATTCAATATGATCATGGCTGATCATCTAACTCAGTATCCCGTACCTGCCTTCTCTCCATACCCCCTGATCCCCTTAGCCACAAGGGCCACATCTAACTCCCTCGTAAATATAGCAACAGTACATGATTAGGATGGGTTTAGAAGGATATGGGCCAAACACGGGCAGGTTGGACTGTTCCCGATGTTGGGGGTGTCCAGAACCAGGGGCCACAGTTTAAGAATAAGGGGTAAGCCATTTAGAACAGAGACGAGGAAACACTTTTACTCACAGAGAGTGGTGAGTCTGTGGAATTCTCTGCCTCAGAGGGCGGTGCAGGCAGGTTCTCTGGATACTTTCAAGAGAAAGCTAGATAGGGCCCTTAAAAATAGTGGAGTCACGGGATATGGGGAGAAGGCAGGAACGAGGTACTGATTGGGGATAATCAGCCATGATCACATTGAATGGTGGTGCTGGCTTGAAGGGCCGAATGGCCTACTCCTGCACCTATTGTCTATTGTCTACTGTCTATTGACTAGTGAAGATGAGGCATCTTGGTTGGCATGAGCAAGTAGGGCTGAAGGGCCTGATTCCGTGCTATATTATTCTCTGACAGACGGCAGTGGAGGCCAAGTCAATGGATATTTTTAACGCAGAGATAGATGGGCTCTTGACTAGTACTGGTGTCAGGGGCTATGGGGAGAAGGCAGGTGAATGGGGTTAGGAGAGAGAGATAGATCAGCCACGATTGAATGGCGGAGTAGACTCGATGAACCGAATGGCCTAATTCGGCTCCTATCACTTATGAACTTTGCCACCCGATATGAAAAAAAATGGGCAGGCAATGTTTGGGGTCAGGCCCCTTCTTCAGACTGAGCATCTGAATTGTCCCACCACAGACACTGCCCGACGTGCTGAGTCACTCCAACACTTTGCTCAACATTCCAGCATCTGCTGCCTCTTGTGTCTCCACTGAATCTGGAGGTTATTTGGAAGGGAAAAGTGAAAACAGAACGGAGGAACAAAGTGTTTAGGGATTACTGTTGGCTAATATTAGCAACATGATTTGATAGACCCTAAAGAGGTGCCAAGAAATGGTCAACTTGGTTTCTGGAGAAATTCAGTGCAAACAGGCGAGGTGATATCAAATTCCTTTAGTTTTAATTTATTCATGAGAAGTGGGTCTTGTTAGCAGCGCTGGTGTTTATTTTTCTTCTCTAATTGCCCTTGAGAAGGTAGAGTCGCTTTCTAGAACCGGCCAAGTGTTTAGCAGTTATTAGTCAATAGTTTAGAGATACAGCGTGGAAACAGGCCCTTCTGCCCACCGGGTCCACACCGACCAGCGATCCCCGCACACTAACACTATCCTACACACACTGAGGACAATTTTTACTTTTACCAAGCCAATTAGTTTTTCTCACAGAGAGTGGTGAGTCTGTGGAATTCTCTGCCTCAGAGAGCGGTGGAGGCAGGTTCTCTGGATGCTTTTAAGAGAGAGCTAGATAGGGCTCTTAAAGAAAGCAGAGTCAGGGGATATGGAGAGAAGGCAGGAACGGGATACTGATTGTGGATGATCAGCCATGATCACATTGAATGGCAGTGCTGTCTCGAAGGGCCGAATGGCCTAATCCTGCACCTATTGTCTATTGCCTATTGTCTATTGTCTAATTAACCTACAAACCTGAACGTCCTTGAAGTGTGGGAGGAAACCGGAGCACCCGGAGAAAGCCCACGCAGGTCACGGGGAGAACGTACAAACTCCGTACAGACAGCACCCGTGGTCGGGATCAAACCCGGTTCTCCGGCGCTGTGAGGCAGCAACTCTACCGCTGCGCCACCGTGATAGGTCAGTGGAGCTTTATTTACCACACGTGCCAGTGCACAGTGAACATATTTTTTCATTTCTTACGCATGCGGGTCGCCATCATGTTTTGACGTCGTTATTCAAAGTCCAAAGTCCGGTTGGCCCGCTTACTTGATAATAAATAGACAATAGACAATAGGTGCAGGAATAGGCTATTCGGCCCTTCGAACCAAATCCCCCATTCAATGTGATCATGGCTTGAGGGGCCAAATGGCCTAATCCTGCACCTATTGTCTAAAATGTGTTTTTGAGTGATCTGTGCTTTTAATTGTATGGCTGACCTGGCCAGTGAAATTCCTTGTATGTTGCAAAACATACTTGGCGAATAAAGTGTGATTCCGATTCTGATTCTGTTTCTGATGTTACGTGCTGCAAAACGACATTTTCTTACCTTTTGTCTACTTTTGTCTATGTGTTATGGCGTGATTGTCCTCATGTATAGTGAACATATAAAATTAGAAAAGGACGGGACAAAGTAGATGCAGGAAAAATATTCCTAATGTTGGGGGAGTCCAGAACCAGGGGCCACAGTCCAAGAATAAAGGGGAGGCCATTTAAAACTGAGATGAGAAAAAACTTTTTCACCCAGACGGTTGTGGATTTGTGGAATTCTCTGCCACAGAGGGCAGTGGAGGCCAAATCACTGGATGGATTTAAAAGAGAGTTTGATAGAGCTCTGGGGGCTAGTGGAATCAAGGGATATGGGGAGAACGCAGGCATGGGTTACTGATTGTGGATGATCAGCCATGATCACAATGAATGGCGGTGCTGGCTCGAAGGGGCCGAATGGCCTCCTCCTGCAGCTATTTTGTATGTTTCTATGTTTCTATATTATCCAATTTGATTAGACAGCTGGCAAAGAAAAGCTTTTCACTATATCTCAGAGCACTTGACAACAATAATAATAATAGGAGGATGATGTCAAGTCAAGAGTGTTTTATTGTCATGTGTCCCAGATAGGACAATGAAATTCTTGCTTGCTGCAGCACAACAGAATATAGTAAGCATAAATACAGTACAGGAGATAAAGGTTCAGTGTGTGTATATACCATAGACCATATATGTACACAATAAATATACAGATAAAGTGCATTAGGCTGTTATTGTTCAGAGTTTGTTTGTTGTCGTGTTTAAGAGCCTGATGGCTGTGGGGGGGGGGGGGGGGGGGGGGGGGGGGGAGATTTCAACCTTCACATGGTCCGCCCTGTTCCGACTAATGCAATCAACTTGACATGCACAAACGGAAGATCAAATAGAACAAGTTGCCCTACAATTTTAGGCTGTGCACGCCACACAAAATGAGAAGATGGCAGTGGGGAAGATGCTGTTCCTGAACCTGGATGTTCCAGCGACTGCGATAGATCCCTTCGATGGTAGAGAGGTCGGAGCAGGTGATGGACTGGGCAGTGGCCACAACTTGCTGCATTCTTTTCCGCTCCTGGACGTTCAATTTGCCGAACCAAGCCACGATGCAGCGATCGTGATACTGATGATATTTGGTAGTCACTTGTACCTAGCTGGGTGCAGATAAATTATTTGTTTTCTTTGTACAAAGTACACCCTGGGACCCCCTTAATTCTCGGCACCTCGTCACGGTCCACCTGGTCCCGACTCACTAAACCTAAACCTATTTATTTCAACTCTTTATGTCGGATCAGACTTT
>NW_026576000.1:15000-19007 GCF_028641065.1 Leucoraja erinaceus | reverse complement strand
TGGCAGAGTGGTAGCTGTGAGGCGGATGCCTCGGCGCCGCAAGGGCCATTGCGAATAGGGGTGCGTGGGCAAATGGTAGGGCAGCTGCAGGTATCGATGTGGATAACTTGTGATGTTATCCATTTTGGTGGCCACCACCCGGGCCAGCAGCTTATCTATGACCTGGTGGGGCGATTGGAAAGGGGGGAGCGGCCCGCGACGCCCTGCGGTGATCATGGTACACCAGTCATAGGACAGGTAGGCTAGGCTAGGTGCAGCCGGCAGTGACCGACCGCCAATGATCATGCTAGCATTCATAGCAAAGGATTTGCAGTGTAGGCGCAGGAGGTCTACTGTGCCGTTGTACCAGCGCGTCTTGTTGTGCGCCCACACTGCGAGTATTAGCCGGTCCCGTCCCCTTTTGCCGTCCTCCCATCTGCGGAAAGCCATTTTGCCCATCGATGGATTGGAGTATCGGACGCAGGGAGTTTCCTGCGTTGTACCGGGTTTGTGCGCACCCCCCCGCTGGAGTCTGGTACGTTATTTTGGTCTCCAACTATGCGGACACGCATTCTTGCCCTAGAGGGGTGCAGCGCCGGTTCACAGACTGATTCTGGGATGTCAGGACTTTCCTATGCAGTCAAGCTGGCTAGATCGGGCTTGCTACTCGCTGGACTTTAGCCGATGATGGGGCGGATCTTCTAGACACTTACAAATTCTTACGGCGGTGGACAGCGGCTAGATGCAGGAAGATTGCTACCGATGTGGGGGAAGTCCAGACAAGGGGGCCCCACACACCCCCACACAAACACACCAGTTTAAGGATATAAAGGGGGGACATCTTGTAGCGGACCGGAAACAGGCCACTTCGGCCCCACGAGTCCGTGCTAGCCCGAACCAGCGATCCCCGCACACTAACACTTTATTCCCCCACAACACACACACACACTAGGGGACATCTTTTCATTTGACGACGGGGAAGCCCATACCCTCACGAAACCGAAGCATTTTTGGGGAGGGTGGGTGGAACTCTCTGCCACAGAAGTAGTTGATGCGCCCACACGACAGTAATTGGCGATAGTTAAGAGGGAGTTGAGCATAAGTGGTAAAGTCGATCGCGGGGTATGGATAGAGAAGGCAGGAGTACGGTGATACTGAAGTTGGCATGACAGCCCGTCGTATATTGAATGGCGAATGTGCAGGCGTCGAAGGGCCGACCGAAGGCCTCTACGCCCTGCACACATATTGTCTATGTTTCCTTCCTCCATGTTCCCCTCCCCCCCTAAACCCCCACCCTCCCCCCCCACCCCGCCTACCTCCCAAGTCCCTGTGCCTCATCTCACCTTCCTCACCTCTCCTGCAGCTCAGCTGCCTATCCTCTGTTTTTTGTCACCGTGAAGTGATGTTCTTGTTTTCTCGCCACCTGTTGCTGTCGCGGGGGCGGCCAGGCTGCGTACTGTCTCAGCTCCTCAGCGCATTATCCCCTAACATTCAGACCTACCTCTCCTCCAATGTTCCCTCTACCGGCCCTTCTCTTTGAACCTGCCTCCCACCCCCTGTCCTCTCCCATCTTCCATAAGGAGTCTCCCTATCCTACCAGTCTGGCTTCCCTTTTCCTCCCCCCGTTGGTCCCTCCGCCGCCCATCGAGGCCCAAAAACCCCCTACCCTCACTCACCACCCTTCCCCTTTCCCCACCTCTCTTCCCGTGCTCCCTGCTCCCCACCGTGCTCCCTCCCCCCACTCATCCCCTCCAGCTCCATCCTCTCTCTCCCACCATCCTCCACTTCCGCCCCCCGCGATCCCTGTGGCCCCAAACTCCCGCACGTCCCCTAACCTCTCATGACCATTCCAATAGTCTTCTTCCTCTTATCCCTCCCCTCTCCGGCCACAGCACCCCTCCCCCTCTCTCTCCTCCTCAGCACCCCGCTCTCGCTTCTCTCCCCCTCACTCTCCCCCTCTCTCGCCTCGGCACCGTTCACCCCATCACCCACCGTCCCACTTCTCCTCCTCCTCTCCCCCCCCTCTCCCTCATTCCCCACTCTCTGTGACTCGTCGCTCTCTATTCTGTGGAAAAAGTTTCTCCTTCATCTCAGTCCCCAATGGGCCACAGATTCACACAACTCTCTGGGTTGAAAAGTTTCTCCTCATCTCAGTCCCAAATGGCCACAGATTCACACAACTATCTGGGTGAAAAGGTTTCTCCTCATCTCAGTCTTAAATGACCACACCTTCATTCTAAGACTGTGTGGGGTGAGTGGTTTCTGGTTAGTCTCTGCCCAACATTGGGATAATTTTTTCCGTGCATGGGGCTGTGGGTCCAGGGAGAATTATAATGTTTATCAGATGTTTCTATAAGAACCACCCTCTCCTTCTCAAACCTCACGTGTGAATCCAAGCCTAGTCTTTTCACTCTTCCTGATCTATGAACAAATGTCCCGCATTCCAGGGATCAATCTGGTGAACCTAACCGCTAGTTAGGCACTCTCAATCACCGAGCTGTCATTCTATAAATTCGGGAGACCAAACTGTACGCACATTACTCTCAGATGTGGTCTCCCACCAGAGTCCGGTCAAACAACCCAGTAGAACCTCCCTGCTCTATTAAGTCCAACCCGGATGGCAAGAATGTCCATCTTTCCTCATTTTGAGACCCAAACTGTACCGCAATACTCCAGATGTGGTCTCACCAGAGCCCTGTACAACTCCTTGCAGAAGAGACCTCTTTATCCTAGCCTGAAATCTTTGTTATGAAGGGAATAATTGACCAAGCAGCTTTCTGCACTGCCGAAGTCGTGAACTCGGTAAGCAATCTTTCTCGTGACTGGTGTACAAGGACACCACAGGGTAATGCTAGCATCTCCCCCTTACCACAGGACTTCCTTACCCTATGAGAGGCAGGAAAACTGTTCCCGATGTGGGGGGGATTTTGAGTGAGATCACCAACATAGAAACATCCGGGATGCATCCCATAGGTCTGGGATCGAGAATTACCAGTCATCCATTCGGCCCTTCGAGCCTATTTCACCACATCAATATGATCATGCGCAGGTCTCATCCCTACTCAGTATCCTCATCACTGCCATACTCTCCATACCCCCTGATCCCTTTAGCCACAAGGGCCACCTCTAACTCCCTCTTAAATCTAGCTAATGAACTGGCCTCAACTACCCTCTCTGCCACAGACGGTTCCAGAGATTCACCACTCTCAGTGTGAAAAAAAGTTCTTCTCATCTCGGTTTTAAAGGATTTCCCCCTTATCCTTAAGCTGTGACCCCTTGTCCTGGACTTCCCTAACATCGGGAACAATCTTCCTGCATCTAGCCTGTCCAACCCCTTAAGAATTGTGTAAGTTTCTATAAGATCCCCCCTCAATCTCCTAAATTCTAGAGAGTATAAACCAAGTCTATCCAATCTTTCTTCATAAGACAGTCCTGACATCCCAGGAATCAGTCTGGTGAACCTTCTCTGCACTCCCTCTATGGCACTAATGTCCTTCCTCAGATTTGGAGACCAAAACTGTACGCAATACTCCAGGTGTGGTCTCACCAAGCCCCTGTACAACTGCAGTAGAAACCTCCCTGCTCCAAGACTCAAATCCTCTATGGCAAGCATGCATTTCCTCAGATAAGGAAACCAAACCTGTACGAAAAACTCCAGCTGTGGTCTCACCAAGACCCTGTAAAACTGCAGTAGAACCTCCTGCTCCGATAGACTCAAATCCAGGTTCAACCAAGTTCCCGATGTTTGGGGGAGTTCCTGAACCACTGACACAATGCACAAATCACCCAGGTATACAATACAACTGGTTGAACCCAGCCCCACTCAACCACACAGAGTTACAACACACACAACACATGCATGAGACCACGAGTGTTGCGGAGACACACACACAATCGACACACGCTTGTGGGAACACACTGCAGTACATGTGTTAAGATAACACAACAAAATGACATAGTTGGAGTAACATAGAAAAACAGCCCTCACACAATCCAACAGTTTACTAGCATAACCGGGTTTGTCCATT
>NW_026576000.1:0-10000 GCF_028641065.1 Leucoraja erinaceus | reverse complement strand
GTTTCCTGCCTCTAGCGTGTCCAAACCCCTTAACAATCTCATATATGTTTCAATGAGATGCCCTCTCATCCTTCTAAACTCCACAGAGTGTACAAGCCCACAGCCGCTCCACATTCTCTCAGCATATGACAGTCCCGCCATCCCGGGAATTCACCTGGTGAACCTACGCTGGGCTCCCCATAGCAACAATGAGATCCCCCCTCCTTCTAAACCTCCACATTAGTGTGACAAAAACAGCCACACAATACTCTCAGGTATGGTCTCAACAGGGCCCTGTACAACTGCCAGAAGGTAACCTACGGACTCCCTCAATAGGACTCCCCATATGAAGGAACAGGACCAAAGACTGCAACACAATACTCCAGGGGTGTTCTCACCAGGTCGTACAACTGCAGAAGGACCCTCTTTGCCTCCTGGCCATGCACATCATTAGTGCCCTGAGGAGGTGGAGGAGCAACCTTTTCCTTGTAACATCAGGATAAACTTTCAATAGAGGAGTCCCCTTACACAGAGTGCTGGAGTAACTCAGCGGGACAGGCAACATCTCTGGAGAGAAGGAATGGGTGATGTTTCGGGTCGAGACCTTTCTTCAGACACTGCCTGACTTGCTAAGTTAATCCAGAACTTTGAGTTGGGTAAAAAAACATAGAAACATGAAACGATAGGTCAATGCAGGTGGCAGGAGGGCGAATGGAGGCCATTCGGGCCCTTCGAGCCTTACACCATTTGCCATTCAAAATGGATCATGTGCCTATCATCCACACTCAGTATCCCATCCCTGCCTTCTCTCCCATACCCATGAATGGTTTTGAGCCCTTTAGGGCACATCTAACTCCCTCTTAAATATAGCCAATGAACTGTGTGTCCTCAACTACCTTCTGTGGGCAGAGACAGAGAGTTCCACAGATTCACCCACTCTCTGTGGGTGTGTGGGGAAAAAAATTTTTTCAACATCTCGGGTCCTCAAGGTCCCCTTTCTCCCTAAATTGTCATGGACTTCCCCAACCATCGTGGAACAATCTTCCTGATCATCTAGCTGTCCAACCCCTTAAGAATTTTGTAGTTTCTATAATATCCCCTCTCAATCTTCTAAATTCTAGCAGTTACAAGCCGGCAATCATCAAAAGTAGTCCCCTTCCTCAATCTTTTCCACAGAGAATATCTAATGTCTGACTGCATCTAAAATATATAAGGCCTCCAGTGGGGGACGCAGCACTAATCTGGACCAAGGCCTACAATACAAAGTTGAAGTCTGTGGGGGGAAAAAACTGCTCCTCTCGGTCCAAAGAGCATGTTAAACTGCTAATCTGAGGAAAGACATCTTCCTTGCCAGGAAAATTTGAGTCTAGGGCCAGGAGGTTCTACTGGGCAGTTGTACAGGGTCTTGGTGAGAAGACGCCTGGAGTAGTGCGTAAAGTTGTGGTCTCCAAATTTGAGGAAGGACATTATTGCGATAGAGGTAGTGCAGAGAGTGTTCACCAGACTGATTCCTGGTATGTCAGGACTGTCTTATGAAGAAAGACTGGATAGACTCTCGGTTTATACTCTCTAGAATCTAGGAGATTGAGAGGGGATCTTATATAAACTTACAAAATTCTAATGGGTTGGACAGGCTGAAGATGCAGGGAAGATTGTTCCCGATGTTGGGGAAGTCCAGGACAAGGGGTCCACAGCTTAAGGATAATGGGCGTCAATCCTTTAAAACGAGATGAGTAGACCTTTTTTCATACAGAGAGTGGACGTAAATCTCTGGAACTCTCTGCCACAGAGGGTAGTTGGGCCACAACACAGTTCCTGGCTATATTTAAGAGGGAGTTAGATGTGGCCACTTGTGGCTAATTTGGATCAGAGGGTATGGAGAGAATCGGGATGGGATACTTCCATCTGCTTGGAGTCCAGTTCATTGGCTGGATTAAGAGTATAGTTTAGATGTTGGCCCTGTGTACCTAAATGATCCGGGGGTAGGAGAGAAGGCAGGCCGGATGTAACTCCAAGCTGGCTGATCAGATGAACTCCATGATAGATGTGATATCAGTAGGCAGCTCGAAGGGCCGAATGGAAATCTACTCCCTGCGACACTATTGAGCGTGGTTTTCAGGGTGTTTCTATCAAGAGGGCAGTAAACACTGCTGACCTCCTGGCTATGAATCTGGATATTTCTTGGCCAATTCTGAGCTCCATCCCCACAATCACATGGGGACAAAGCAGCCTCGAACTAGGCCAAGTACAAAGTGGCACACCCTCCAGTGCCCCTCTGCCGACAGAATCACGTAAGTAGGATGGAGCTCCTCCCCCTACCCCTTAAGTTTAACTGTGGAGGAAATTTTCGTTGAGTCGGCAAAGTTCACAAGAGGTCCCTAGGGTAGACCACTTTGGTGCCCCTCTTCGCGTAAGAATGCTCTTTTTCGGCAGTTAGTTCTGTCATTGGAAAAAAGACCAGAGTCTCCCCGGAGTACCTCAGCTGGGTCTTGAAGCCTCTTTCCGAACATTGATGCCCGGTGACCACTGTTCACAGAGTGCTCAAGTATCTCAGCTGTCAGGCAGCATCTGTCTGAGAACAGGATAGGTGACCCTTCTTCAGAGTGCTGGATAACTCTCGGGTCAGCAGCATCGATTGGAGCTCAATCCAAGTTGGCAACGTTTCGGGGCCGCAACCCATAAGGGTTTCGGCCCGAACTATTTGCATATTTCCACCCGAAGGATTCGGCCCGAAACGTTGCCTATTTTCCTTACTCTCATGAGATGCTGGCTGCACACACTGGGACTCAGCGGTCAGAGGCAGCATCTGTTGAGGAACATGGATAGGTTGACGTTTCAGGTCAGTACTGGTTGAGGTTCCTGGGATGGCGGGACTGTCATATGCTGAGAGAATGGAGCGGCTGTGGGCTTGTACACTCTGTGGAGTTTAGAAGGATGAGAGGGCATCTCATTGAAACATATATGAGATTGTTAAGGGTTTTGGACACGCTAGAGGCAGGAAACATGTTCCCGATGTTGGGGGAGTCCAGAACCAGGGGCCACACACACACACACACACACACACACACACACACACACACACACACACACACACACACACACACACACACACACACACACACACACACACACACACCCCACACACACACACACACACACACACACACACACACACACACAGTTTTAAGAATAAGGGGTCGGCCCATTTAGAACGGAGACGAGGAAACACTTTTTTCTCACAGTGAGAGTTGTCTAGTCTGTGAATTCTCTGCCTCAGAGGGCGGTGGAGAGCCACACGACATCTGGATGCTTTCAAGAGAGAGCTAGATAGGGCTCTTAAAGATAGCGGAGTCAGGGGTATGGAGAAGGCAGGACACGGGATACTGAATTGGGATGATCAGCCATGATCACATTGAATGGCTAATGGTGCTGGCTTCAAGGGCCGAATGGCCTCTACTCCTGCACCTATTGTCTATTTTCTATGTTGACCCTGAGATGGCAGGACTTTCATATGAAGAAAGACTGGATAGACTCGGCTTGTACTCGCTGGAATTCAGAAGATTGAGGGGGGATCTTATAAAAACCTACAAAATTCTTAAGGGGTTGGACACGCTAGATGCAGGAAGATTGTTCCCGATGTTGGGGAAGTCCAGGACAAGAGGGGCCCACAGTTTTAAGTGCTAAGGGGGACCCCCCTTTAAAAACCGAGATGAGAGAAACTTTTTCAACGCAGGGAGTGGTGAATCTCTGCCACTCTCCTGCCACAGAAGGGTATTTGCAGGCCACACAGTTCATTGGCTATATTTAAGAGGGAGTTAGATGTGGCCCTTGTGGCTAAAGGGATCAGGGGGTATGGAGAGAAGTCAGGTACGGGATACTGAGTTGGATGATCAGCCATGATCATATTGAATGGCGGTGCAGGCTCGAAGGGCCGAATGGCCTACTCCTGCACCTATTGTCTATGTTTCTATGAATGGCAGTGCAGGCTCGAAGGATTCCCGAATGGCCTCTACTCCTCCCACCTATTGTCCTATGTTCCCCCGAACGATGAACAGTCTCGGTACACTGGCTCGAAACCCAGGCTGCATGCCGAATTCCTCACTCCTGCACCAATCTCCTATGTTTCTATGAATAGGGCCAGTGCAGGCTCAGGAAGGGCCGAATGGCCTCTACTCCTGCACCTATTGTCTATGTTTCTATGAATGGCGGTGCAGGCTCGAAGGGCCGAATGGCCTCTACTCCTGCACCTATTGTCTATGTTTCTATGTTTTCTATGTCAAATGCTGAGAGAATGGAGCGGCTGTGGGCTTGTACACTCTGTGGAGTTTAGAAGGATGAGAGGGGATCTCATTGAAACATATCTCATATGTTTCTATGTTTCTATCCACTCTTCAGTAGAACTTGCGATTGCTAAGGTACATAGATGTGGATGTGTGTAGGATAGTGTTAGTGTGTGCGGGGGGGGTCGCTGGTCGGCAGGGCCCCGGTGGGGCCGAAGGGCCTGTTTCCGTGCTGTATCTCTGAATAAATATACCGAACGCTGTCTTGATTAGGATGGCAGGGGCGAGCCTGGAACTGGAGTACTGCCTCGCGCAAGAGGCCGACTTCGAGGAGGTGATGGCCATCTCCACCGACATCTATGGCGGCCTGGACTACCTGCCTGCTCGCTACCACACCTGGCTGTTAGAGGCCACGCGCAAGGTGTTCCTGGCCAAGAAGGAAGGTCGGGTGGTGAGTGTGGCACCAGTTCCCTCTCCCCCCCTCATCACCCCTCCTGCTCTCCCCAGGGGTCTCGCCATGCCCCTTCATCACGCCCTCCTGCTCTCCCCCCAGCTCTCCACTCCTCCTCTCTCTCTCTCCTCCCATCCTCTCCCCCATCCCTCTCCACTCCCCCTCATCCCCCTCATCACCCGTCTCTCTCTCCCATCCTCTCTCCACCCCCTTGTCACCCCTCCTTCCGAGTGTCCCCCATCCTCTCTCCCTCCTCATCACGGGAGAAGAGGC
Source organism: Leucoraja erinaceus (assembly GCF_028641065.1). Lineage (NCBI taxonomy): Eukaryota > Metazoa > Chordata > Chondrichthyes > Rajiformes > Rajidae > Leucoraja > Leucoraja erinaceus. The sequence continues at coordinate 5,017 of NW_026576000.1, read as the reverse complement.
TCTCTCCCCCCTTCCTCTCCCCCTTCCGCTATCCCCCTCATTCCCCCCCCATCAAGAGTACCAATTCTTTAATATAGAAATAAAAGTGGCTTGACTTGACCTTACTCTCCTCCTCCGCTCTCATCGATCCCTATCTCTCCTCCCCCCTCTCTCCTCTCCTCCTCCTCTCCCCCTCCTCCCTCCTCTCCTCTCCCCCCTCTCTCCCATCCTCTCCCCCCTCTCTCCTCCCCCCCTCTTCCCTCTCTCGAGCGAGGGGATCCCCCCGATCCTCTCCTCCCCCTCCTCTCCCCTCCTCTCCTCCCCGTCCTCCCTCCCCCCTCTCCTCTCTCCCCCTCCTCCCCTCTATCTCTCCCTCTGTCCTACCCCCTGAATCAAAGTCATCCCCTTGCCTCTACCTCTCTCCCTGACTCTCTCCTCTCTCCGCTCTCTCTGATCCCTCCCTCCCTCTCCCCAGCGGATGGTCCTCCCCCTCCTCCCCACCACTCCTGCTCATCCCCATCCTCTTGGCCTCCCCTCTCAGACCTGACCTCCCTCTCCCCGCTCCCGTCGCCTCTCCCCCCTCCCCACCCCTCCTCCTCTCCCCCCTCTCCTCTCCCCCTCCCCATCCTCCTCCCTTCTCTCCTCTCCCCCATCCTCTCCTCGAACCCCTCCTCCCTCTCCCTCCCTTTAAGTCCCTCGTCCCATTGGCCCTAGCAATCTCTAAGGGTCCCCTCCTCTACTCCCCTCTTTTGGGCAGTCCAGGACATGTTCACAGCCTAGGGGCTCCAAGTTCCCCTCCTTTGGTCCCGCGATCCCCCTGAACTTTTTTCTCCACTGGCTGAGTGTGAATCTCTGGAACTCCTCTGCCCATTTAGGTCAGGTGGGCCGTTCTCCCTGGCCGTCCCCAGATGATGTGGGTGTAGTTGTGTTGTGCTACCATATATTGGAGGGAGTCCTCTTGTGCCCCCCTCCCGGATCTCCCCCTCTCCTCACAATCAGGGGTCCCCTCGAACCCGAATATCCATTCTCATTCCTGCTTCCTTTGCCTATGATCTAGGCCTCTCGATGACTTTAAAGGCGTACTAGGCTCCCCCCCCCAGTCTCCCCTCTACTCCCCTCCCCTCCTCCCTCCCTGTTTTCCCCTCTCCCTCCCCCTCCCCTTGTCCTCCCGCTGTCCTCCCCCCCCTCCCCTCTCTCCCCCCTCCTCCTCTCCCCCCCTCCTCTCCCTCTCCCTCCTCTCCCTCCCTCCTCCCCTCCTGCCTCCCTCTCCTCCTCCTCCTCCCCCTTCCTCTCCCCCTCCTCTCCCCCTCCTCCCCTCTCTCGCCCTCCTCTCACCCTCCTCCTCCTTCCTACTCTCCTCCCTCCCCCTCTCTCCCTCTCCTCTCTCTCCTCCTCTCCCCTCCCTCTCTCATTCCTCCTCCTCCCCTCTCTCTCCTCCCCTCCTCTCCTCCTCCTCTTCCTCTCTCCTCTCCTCCTCCCCCCTCCTCTCCCCCCTTCTTTCTCTCCCCCCCTCTTCTCCCCCCCCTCTCTCCCCTTCCTCCTCTCCTCTCCCTCGCCTCCCCCCCTCCTCCCCCCCTCCTCCTCCTCCTCTCCCCATTGCATCCCCTCCTCCTCTCCCTCCCCTCTCCCCCTCCCCTCTCTCTCCCCTCCTCCCTCCTTCCTCGTTCCCCCCTCCCTTCTCCTGTCCTCCTCCCCCCTCCTCCTCTTGATCTCTCCTCTCTCCCCCCTCTCCTCTCCCCCCCTCCCTCCTTCCCCCCTCCTCCCCCTCCTCCTCTACCCCCCCCTCCTCCCTCTCCCCCCTCCCTCCTCCCCCTCCTCTCTCTCCTCTCCCCCTCCTCTCTCTCCCCCTCCTCTCTCCCTTCTCCCTGCCCCCCCCTTCTCCCTCTCCCCCTCCCTCCTCTCCTACCCCCCCTCCTCACCCTCTCCTCTCCCCCTTCCTCTCCCTCCTCCTCCTCTCCCCCCCCCCCTCCTCTCCCCTCCTCCTCTCCCCCTCCCTCCTCTCTCCCCCTCGCTCTCCCCCCTCCTCTCCCCCCTCCTCCTCTCCCACTCCTCCTCTCCCCCTCCCCCCCCCCCCCTCCCTCTCCCCCTCCTCTCCCCCCTCCTCGTCCCCCCTCCTCCTCCCCCCTCCTCTCCTTTCCCCTCCTCCTCCTCCTCCCCCTCCTCCGCCTCCCCCCTCTCCTCCTCTCCACTCCCCCCTCCTCTCTCCCCCCGAATACTCTCCCCCCTCCTCCTCTCCCCCCTCCCTCTCTCCCCCCTCCTCTCCCCCCTCCACTCCTCCCATCCACCCACCCCCAGTCCAAGACCACCCCTCGTCGCTCTTCAAATGACGTGTGTTCCACAGGCCACCCCCTCCTTCATCAATGAGACCCTTCTTGACCTGAGTTTAATACATACTAGCCCAAGTGCGCTGTTACGGCTGGGGGGGGGGGGGTGGTGTGTGGGGGGGGGGGGAGCCTGTGGCATCACACACACACACACACACACACACACTAACCCCCCCCCCTGATATTATATTAATATCAATTATATTAATACCATCCACTCTCACATAGCCCCCAACTCGCAACCGGTTGATGTATTTTTTACCGCCGGCAGGTGGCGCTGGTCTCCGTGGGCGTGGTGGATGATGGCCGCACGGCTCCTATTACCCCGCCCCATCCACTCTCGCATAGCCCCCAACCCGCAACCGGTTGACGTGCTTTTTACCGTCGGCAGGTGGCGCTGGTCTCCGTGAGCGTGGTGGATGACGGGCGCACGGCCGTGGTGGAGGGTTTGAGGGTGGCGCCCGCAGAGAGGGGCCGCGGGATTGCCGGCCTGGTCCAGAGGCACGCGCTGGCCGCGATGAAGAGCAGCTTCCCGTGTCTCGAAGTCCAGCGCTCTTCCCGCTCCGGCCCGCTCGGACCCGAGGTCTTGGCCAAATACCGGATGATTTGCCATCAGGTAACGTGACAAACCTTGACCCCACTCGGCCCAGCATAGATACACGAACAGTACAGCACAAGAACAGGCCATTCGGCCCAAAATGGCCCAAATATCATTCCTAGCTCAACTCAATTCAATCCAATTCAATTCAATTTAGTTCAGTTTAGTTTAGAAACATAGAAACATAGACAATAGGTGCAGGAGTAGAGGCCATTCGGCCCTTCCAGCCTGCACTGCCATTCATAGAAACATTGACATTAGGTGCAGGAGTAGAGGCCATTAGGCCCACAATGGCCCAAATATCATTCCTAGCTCAGCTCAATTCAATTCAATTCAGTTCAGTTTAGAAACATAGAAACATAGACAATAGATGCAGGAGTAGAGGCCATTCGGCCCTTCGAGCCTGCACCATTCGCCATTCAATATGATCACGGCTGATCATCCAACTCAGTAGTGCAGCAGTAGCTATGGAGTGAAGGAAATAGGCAACGTTTCGGGCCGAATCCCGAAGGGGTTCGGCCCGAAACGTTACCTATTTCCTATGCCCTAGCTTTCATAGAAACATAGACAATAGGTGCAGGAGTAGAGGCCATTCGGCCCTTCGAGCCTGCACCGCCATTCAATACGATCATGGCTGATCATCCAACTCAGTATCCCGTACCTGCCTTCTCTCCATACCCCCTGATCCCTTTAGCCACAAGGGCCACATCTAACTCCCTCTTAAATATAGCCAATGAACTGTGTGGCCTCAACTACCCTCTGTGGCAGAGAGTTCCACAGATTCACCACTCTCTGTGTGAAAAAAGTTCTTCTCATCTCGGTTTTAAAGGATTTCCCCCTTATCCTTAAGCTGTGACCCCTTGTCCTGGACTTCCCCAACATCAGGAACAAGCTTTAGTTTAGATATACAGCGTGGAAACAGGCCCTTCGGCCCATCAGCGATCGCCCCATCCTTAAGGGGTTGGACAGGCTAGATGCAGGAAGATTGTTCCCGATGTTGGGGAAGTCCAAAACAAGGGGCCACACACACACACAGTTTAAGGATAAGGGGGAAATCTTTTAGGACCGAGATGAGATGAGAAAAACATTTTTTTTCACACACAGAGAGCGGTGAATCTGTGGAATTCTCTGCCACAGAGGGTAGTCGAGGCCACACACAGTTCATTGGCTATATTTAAGAGGGAGTTAGATGTGGCCCTTGTGGCTAAAGGGATCAGGGGGTATGGAGAGAAGGCAGGGATGGGATACTGAGTTGGCTGATCAGCCATGATCATATTGAATGGCGGTGCTGGTGCAGGCTCGAAGGGCCGAATGGCCTCTACTCCTGCACCTATTGTCTATGTTTCTATGTTTCTAATCTCTGAACTAAACTAGCTAGTGTGTCTGCGTTCGGCCTAGATGGGCCCCAGCCAACTTCAGGCCTACCAACTAACAGAAGCCTCTCCTCGCCTACAGGGAGTGTTGGTTCTCCATTTCTTGGCCGCGGAGCTGAGGCCAAAGTTATCGGCCGCCATTGACCGCCTGAAGGGGTGGGAAGACCCCGTTCGTCTGGAGATCAGGGAGGTCAAGGAAGTCTTCCTCGACCCCAAGGTGGTGGAGAAGGTGCTGCCTGGCGGGACCATCACCTGGGACTGGAGCCCTTACCAGCCGTTGCAGAGCAACCTGGAGATGCTGGTGACCAGAGGCATCTGTTGGATGGCAGATAGCAGGGACAATCCCAGTGTCCTAAGCCTCTCGGCTGCCCCTTACAAGGTCCCGGCTGGAGTTGGCCACCTCCGTCTCAACATCGACATCTTCGGACGGGACTACCCGCTTGTCCGGGGGCAGTTCCTTGCTCAGCTGCGCAGAGGTCTGGAGCCCCTCCAAGGCCCCATCCACTGCCTGGTATACATGGACCCCTCTCTCTGGCCCGAACTGCGCGCCTTCTGCAAGGGCGAACTGGGCCTCCAGAACGGGCACCTCATCGACGGGCAAAAGCTTCTGGAAGCGGAGATTTAGATCGCCCCCGGACCTGAAAAACAGTCTATCCAGAAGTGTCTAAGATCCCCCCTCAATCTTCTAAATTCTAGAACAATCTTCCTGCATCTAGCCTGTCCAAACCCTTAAGACTTTTAAA
>NW_026575999.1:0-19110 GCF_028641065.1 Leucoraja erinaceus | reverse complement strand
GCTATATCCTGCAGCTGCTCATCCTTAACTCCGGTACATCGGTACGTATTATCCAGAGGCTGTTTTGTCCACATCATTTTCGCAGTGATGTACTTTGCGCTTTGCCTTCCCGCCCGGTCTAGGATTTGATTTTCCCGGCGCGGGGTTTAAATCCGGCACAGCTGATGTCTCCATACAAGTTGCCTGTACCGGCGGCTGCTGCTGCTGGTCCCCGGCAGCTTCGCCACTGACGTCCTGCAGCTTCTTTACAGCCTTTCTACGCGTTGCTCTGTCGATTTCCTACACAGGGTGAAAAGCAGAGTCCACTTTCTCCCCTCCTTCAGGGTTATGTAAACCTGTGCCTTGGTCAGGGTCTGACCAAATTTGGTCCTGCCCACTCTCCTCCGAGGAGTAAGAGATATCCTGCGGCCCCACACGGGGTACCGCTGTGGGACTTGCCTCTTGCCCACTGTGGCTAGCCTCCACATTCCTGGGACTGCCACCATGGAGGAGCTCCTCCAGCCGTTTTGGTGTGATTTGCACTCGCTCCCTCTCGGGAGATGGTGGTGCTGATTCTTTCTTTCTTCCACCTGTTTTGGTGTGATTTGCACTCACTCCCTTATTGGGAGATGGTGGTGCCGACATTTGTTGCTGTGCCACTCGCTCCCTGCTGCTCTGTCCGCTTGTGGCTGCTGCTAAAACCCCTCCCTATTCAGAGTTGGACTCCTCGAAGTCAACGACTCTGATTATGCCTACCTCTCCCGACCAGCCGGGGCCGGCGCGGGAGCGAAGTTGGGAGCAAAAATCGTGAGGGAAAGTCGGGTGCAAAAGTCGGGAGCAAAAAAGTCGGGAAGCGAAAAAAACGGGAGAAAAAGTCGGGGGGGGGGGGGGGGGGGTAAGTCTGGCACGCTATTCCCATTACGGGAGTTCCAGCCTGTTTTGCTGCTGTCTTTTTTTTCCCTGTCTCTGCGGTGCTCCAGCGCGGTCCAACGCGTACTCAGTGCTCTCGGGCACTGACCGCCCTCGCCGCTATTTTTTTAGACCTGCGGAACCCACCCCGTTTTTACATAGCAAGAAACATAGAAATTAGGTGCAGGAGTAGGCCATTCTCGGCCCTTCGAGCCTGCACCCGCCATTCAATATGATCATGGCTGATCATCCAACTCAGTATCCCGTACCTGCCTTCTCTCCATACCCCCTGATCCCCTTAGCCACAAGGGCCACATCTAACTCCCTCTTAAATATAGCCAATGAACTGGCCTCAACTACCCTCTGTGGCAGAGAGTTCCAATGATTCACCACTCTCTGCGTGAAAAATGTTCTTCTCATCTCGGTTTTAAAGGATTTCCCCTTTATCCTTAAGCTGTGACCCCTTGTCCTGGACTTCCCTAATATCAGGAACAATCTTCCTGCATCTAGCCTGTCCAACCCCTTAAGAATTTTGTAAGTTTCTATAAGATCCCCTCTCAATCTTCTAAATTCTAGAGAGTATAAACCAAGTCTATCCAGTCTTTCTTCATAAGACAGTCCTGACATCCCCAGGAATCAGTCTGGTGAACCGTCCGCACTCCCTCTATGGCAATAATGTCCTTCCTCAGATTTGGAGACCAAACTGTACGCAATACTCCAGGTGTGGTCTCACCAAGACCCTGTACAACTGCAGTAGAACCTCTCTGCTCCTATACTCAAATCCTTTTGCAATGAAAGCTAACATACCATTCGCTTTCTTTACTGCCTGCTGCACCTGCATGCCTACCTTCAATGACTGGTGTACCATGACACCCAGGTCTCGCTGCATCTCCCCCTTTCCCAATCGGCCACCATTTAGATAATAGTCTGCTTTCCTATTTTTTGCCACCAAAATGGATAACCTCACATTTATCCACATTATACTGCATCTGCCAAACATTTGCCCACTCACCCAGCCTATCCAAGTCACCCTGCAGTCTCCTTGCATCCTCCTCACAGCTAACACTGCCCCCCAGCTTAGTGTCATCCGCAAACTTGGAGATATTGCCTTCAATTCCCTCATCCAGATCATTAATATATATTGTAAATAGCTTGGGTCCCAGTACTGAGCCTTGGGGTACCCCACTAGTCACTGCTTGCCATTGTGAAAAGGACCCGTTTACTCCTACTCTTTGCTTCCTGTTTGCCAGCCAGTTCTCTATCCACATCAATACTGAACCCCCAATGCCTTGTGCTTTAAGTTTGTATACTAAGTTCTTATGTGGGACGCGCCAGTTCCGCACCCTCCAGCCCCTCGGACCCATGAATTATTAAATCCACTAAACGACTAGTGGGGCTGTTTCCGAGTTGTCGGGAAAACTGCTCGAGCGACCGTTGTCCTGGCTGTAAAGTCGGCTCCGTTCCTGTTTGAAAATAAATTAACGGGCCCCGGCCGCTGCTGGCTGCCTGCAGATCTGCAGACTCTCCCCAGCCAGCATCTAGATAAAAAAAGGGTAAGTAAAGAAAAACGAAGTTCCCTTAAGTTCCTGTTGCAGGCTCAACCCCTGCCGATTGGGAGGAACGTCCTTCCTCCAGCGATGACGAGTTCGAATGCGTGTAACGATATGACACGCAAGCGTCGTAAGCGGGGTTCTTCACGTGGTCACGCACGTGACTCCGAAGTAAAATATAAATTTTAACCTGCAATTTCAGAGCTCAAATTTAAAATCAGAAGTGTCAGTGTTGCAGTTGAACAAAGAGGACTATGAAGGCATGAGAGATGAACTGGCCAAAGTCGACTGGAAAATGATCCTGGCAGGAATGATGGTGGAACAGCAATGGCAGGAATTTCTGGGCATAATCCAGAAGATGCAGGATCATTTCATTCCAAAGAGGAAGAAAGATTCTGAAGGGAGTAACAGGCAACCGTGGCTGACAAGGGAAGTTAGGGATAGAATAAAACTAAAATAAAAGGTATATAGCATAGCAAAGAGTAGCAGGAAGCCAGAGGATTGGGAAATTTTCAAAGTAAACCAGAACGTAACAAAAAGGGTTATACCGTGTGAAAAGATGAAGTACGAGGGTAAACTGGCCAAGAATATAAAGAAGGATAGTAAAAGCTTCTTTAGGTATGTTAAGAGAAAAATATTAGAAGAGTCAAATGTGGGTCCATTGAACGCAGAAATCGGTGAAATTATTATGGGGAACAAGGAAATAGCAGTAGAGTTAAAGGAGTACTTTGGTTCTATCTTCACAAAGGAAGACACACACAATGTTTCTGATGTACTGGAGGACAGATGATCTGGGGAGACAGCGGAACTGAAGAAATTTGAATTAAGCAAGAAATAATATTGGGTACACGAATGAATCCCCAGGGCCGGATGGTCTGCATTCCAGGGTACTCAAGGAGGTGGCTATAGAAATCGTGGACGCATTGTTGATCATTTTCCAATGTTCTATAGATTCAGGATCAGTTCCTGTGGATTGGAGGTAGCTAATGGTATCCCAGTTTTCACGAGGGGATTATAGACCAGTTAGCCTGACATCAGTGGTGGGAAATATGCTGGTCAATTATTAAAGAGGTAATAATGGCAAATGTGGATAGCAGAAAAGGATTGGTCCAAGCCAGCATGGATATATGAATGGGAAATCCTGCTTGACTAATCTTCTGGAATTTTTTGAGGGTATGACAAGTAAAATGGATGAAGGAGAACTAATCTATCTGGACTTTCAGAAAGACTTTAATAAAGACACACGCAGCCGATTAGTAGGAAAAATTAGTGCGCTTGGTATTGGGGGTAGGGTATTAATGTGGATAGAGAATTAGTTGGCAGACAGGATACAAAGAGTAGGAATAAAAGGGTCCCTGTCAGAATGGCAGGTGGTGGCGAGTCTAGTCCCGCAAGGCTTGGAGCTAGGGCCGCAACTATTTACAATACATATTAATGGTTTAGATGATAGTATTAAAAGTGACACTATCATTGCAGATGACACAAAGCTGGGTGGCAGTGTGAACTGCGAAGAGGATGCGAGGAGGTTGCAGGTTGACATGGGCAGGTTGTGGGAGTGGGCAGATGCATGGCAGATGCAGAATAATGCAGATACACGTGAGGTTATCCACATTGGCGGCATGAACAATGAGGCTCCATGAAATAGTCCCACCCTACTCAACCTCTCCCTATAGCTCTGGTTCTCTAATGCTGGCAACATCCTCGTAAATCTTCACTGTACCCTTTCCAGTTTGTTGACATATTTCCTATAACATGGCGCCCAGAACTGAATAGAATACTCTGAATGCGGCCTCACCACCTTCTTAAGCAACTGCAACATGACCTCACAACCTCCATACTCAGCCTGACCCACTGAGTTACTTCAGCACTCCGTGAAACGTCACAGAACGGGGCAAGATTAGCAAGTTTGCTGATGATACAGATGTGAGTGGTTTTGCATATAGTGAAGATGGTTGTGAAAGATTGCAGCAGGATCTGGATCAATTAGCCAGGTGGGCAGAGGAATGCTTGATGGTTGCATGGTTCCTTGAAGGTCGTTTCGCAGGTATATCAGGTGGTCAAAAAGTATTTTGGCACTTTGGCCTTCATCAGTCAGTGTATTGATTATATAAGTTGTGAGGTCATGTTGCAATTGTATAAGACTTTGGTGAGACCGCATTTAGAATATTGTGTCCAGTTCTAGACACCATGTTATAGGAAAGATGTCAAACTGAAACGAGTACAGAGATCCCCATCCTGGATCAGTCCAATCATGGTTGTGTCATCCGCAAACTTAAGAAGCTTGACAGAGGTGTCTGTGGAGGTGCAGTCATTGCTGTGGCGAGAGTAGTGGAGAGGGGAGAGTACGCATCTTGCGGTGCTCCTATGCTGAGCGTTTGCGGGTCCGAGATATGTTTTCCCGTCTCACATGCTGCTTCCTGTCAGTCAGAAAGCTGGTGATCCACCGACAGAGGGGTTCAGGCACAGTCAACTCATAAAGTTTGGAGCGTAGTAGCTCTGGCACAATGGTGTTGAATGCAGAGCTAAAATCAACAAACAAAATCCTTGCATAGGTCTCCTAGCGGTCTAGGTGCTGGAGGATGAAGTGTATGCCCAGATTGACTTCATCATCCACAGATCTATTGGCCCAATATGCAAAATGCAGAGGGTCCAGCAGAAGGATTGTGATATTTTTTACCTTGGCGAGCACAAGCCTTTCAACCGTCTACACGACTACAGAGGTCAGTGCGACAGGCCTGTAGTCTTTAAGACCAGTAATCCTTACCGTTTTAGGTACAGGGACAATAGTGGAGACTTTGAAGCAGGCAGGAACACTGCATCTTTGCAGGTACTGGTTAAAAGTGAGTAATTGGGTGTGAAGTGTTGGTGGGGGTGGGAAATGGTGCACTCTTTTCATTACTGCAGTCTTGACTTAGGTAAGTATGAGGTGATGAATGGGAAACATAGAAACATAGAAACATAGAAATTAGGTGCAGGAGTAGGCCATTCGGCCCTTCGAGCCTGCACCGCCATTTAATATGATCATGGCTGATCATCCAACTCAGTATCCCGTACCTGCCTTCTCTCCATACCCTCTGATCCCCTTGGCAACAAGGGCCACATCTAACTCCCTCTTAAATATAGCCAATGAACTGGCCTCAACTACCCTCTGTGGCAGAGAGTTCCAGAGATTCACCACTCTCTGAGTGAAAAAAGTTCTCCTCATCTCGGTTTTAAAGGATTTCCCCCTTATCCTTAAGCTGTGACCCCTTGTCCTGGACTTCCCCAACATCGGGAACAATCTTCCTGTATCTAGCCTGTCCAACCCCTTAAGAATTTTGTAAGTTTCTATAAGATCCCCTCTCAATCTCCTAAATTCTGGAGAGTATAAACCAAGTCTATCCAGTCTTTCTTCATAAGACGGTCCTGACATCCCAGGAATCAGTCTGGTGAACCTTCTCTGCACTCCCTCTATGGCAATAATGTCCTTCCTCAGATTTGGAGACCAAAACTGCACGCAATACTCCAGGTGTGGTCTCACCGAGACCCTGTACAACTGCAGTAGAACCTCCCTGCTCCTATACTCAAATCCTCTTGCTATGAAAGCCAACATACCATTCGCTTTCTTTACTGCCTGCTGCACCTGCATGCCTACCTTCAATGACTGGTGTACCATGGCACCCAGGTCTCGCTGCATCTCCCCCTTTCCCAATCGGCCACCGTTTAGATAATAATCTGCTTTCCCGTTTTTTGCCACCAAAATGGATAACCTCACATTTATCCACATTATACTGCATCTGCCAAACATTTGCCCACTCACCCAGCCTATCCAAGTCATCTTGCAGTCTCCTAGCATCCTCCTCACACCTAACACTGCCCCCCAGCTTAGTGTCATCCGCAAAATTGGAGATATTGCCTTCAATTCCCTCATACAGATCATTAATATGTATTGTAAATAGCTGGGGTCCTAGTACTGAGCCTTGCGGTACCCCACTAGTCACTGCCTGCCATTGTGAAAATGACCCGTTTACTCCTACTCTTTGCTTCCTGTTTGCCAGCCAGTTCTCTATCCACATCAATACTGAACCCCCAATGCCATGTGCTTTAAGTTTGTATACTAATGTCTTATGTGGGACCTTGTCGAAAGCCTTCTGGAAGTCCAGATACACCACATCCATTGGTTCTCCCCAATCCACGCTACTAGTTACATCCTCGAAAAATTCTATAAGATTCGTCAGACATGATTTACCTTTCGTAAATCCATGCTGACTTTGTCCAATGATTTCACCACTTTCCAAATGTGCTGCTATCCCATCTTTAATAACTGACTCTAGCAGTTTCCCCACTACCGATGTTAGGCTAACTGGTCTGTAATTCCCCGTTTTCTCTCTCCCTCCCTTCTTAAAAAGTGGGGTTACGTTTGCTACCCGCCAATCCTCTGGAACTACTCCAGAATCTAAAGAGTTTTGAGAGATTATTACTAATGCATCCACTATTTCTGGAGTTACTTCGTTAAGTACTCTGGGATGCAGCCTATCTGGCCCTGGGGATTTATCGGCCTTTAATCCATTCAATTTACCCAACACCACGTCCCGACTAACCTGGATTTCACTCAATTCCTCCACCTCCTTTGACCCGCGGGCCCCTGCCATTTCCGGCAGATCATTTATGTCTTCTTTAGTGAAGACGGAACCAAAGTAGTTATTCAATTGGTCCGCCATATCCTGGTTCCCCATGATCAACTCACCTGTTTCGGACTGCAAGGGACCTACATTTGTTTTAACTAATCTCTTTCTTTTCACATATCTATAAAAACTTTTGCAGTCAGTTTTTATGTTCCCTGCCAGTTTTCTTTCATAATCCATTTTTCCTTTCCTAATTAAGCCCTTCGTCCTCCTCTGCTGGTCTCTGAATTTCTCCCAGTTCTCCGGTATGCTGCTTTTTCTGGCTAGTTTGTACGCATCATCCTTTGCTTTGATACTATCACTGATTTCCCTTGTTATCCATGGATGCACTACCTTCCCTGATTTATTCTTTTGCCAAACTGGGATGAACATTTTTTTGTAGTTCATCCATGCAGTCTTTAAATGCCTTCCATTGCATATCCACCGTCAACCCTTTTAGAATTAATTGCCAGTCAATCTTGGCCAATTCACGTCTCATACCCTCAAAGTTACCTTTCTTTAAGTTTAAAACCATTGTTTCTGAATTAACAATGTCACACTCCATCCTAATGAAGAACTCAACCATATTATGGTCACTCTTGCCCAAGGGGCCACGCACAACAAGACTACTAACTAACCCTTCCTCATTACTCAATACCCAGTCTAAAATAGCCCGCTCTCTCGTTGGTTCCTCTACATGTTGATTTAGATAACTATCCCGCATACATTCCAAGAAATCCACTTCCTCAGCACCCCTGCCAGTTTGATTCACCCAATCTATATGTAGATTGAAGTCACCCATTATAACTGCTTTGCCTTTGTCGCACGCATTTCTAAGGAGAGGGTGCAGGTTCCATTCTTTGCAGACTGGGGTCTTGCTGTGTTTGTTGGGGAGGGGGTACCAGGGTTACGTTTCTGATTTTTAAACCTGCAGTAAAACTCATTCAGGTTATTCGTCAGCTGACGATTGTCCAAAGAGGGGGGGCTTTCCTCTTATAGCTGGTGATTTCTTGCGTGCCCTTCCAAACTGAAGAAGAGTCACTAGCGCAAACTTGCTCCTCAACTTCTCAGAGTACCATTCCTTGGCACCTCCGATTCCTCTTCTCAGCTCTTTATCAATTAGGCTATCTTTTAACTCTTTAACGATAATAGGCTATCGGCTTGCCGCATATATGCACAACCCCCCCCCCCCCCCCCCCCCCCCCCCCACCCAACCCCGATCTCGAATTGGAAATGTTACATCTGTATATAATGATCCCATTTAATGTATATTTATATCACAAACTATGGAATTCATATTTTCTGTATTATTATCAAGGAAAAGAAAGCAGCTCCAATTGTTTGATATTATTTGATATTGTTTAAAATTATCATATGGAGGAGAAAATATAATAGCTCTAAAACCTACCTTAATTTTGCATTCTCACTAAAGACAATCATCCTTTCCCTTCCCCCATCCCCATGGCTCTCTCCCCTCCCTTCCCCTATCTCTCTCCCCCTCCCACATTCTCCCCCTCTTTCTGGCGGGGGAAGACGAAGATGAAGGTGCAACGGGAAGGACCCAATAGCAGCACAGAGTAGTAACACAGGAATGGGTACACCGTACTCACACAGAGGCTCAGGATTGAGCGAGGGTTCCGAAGAGGGGCAGGCGGGAGACGTAGCCGAGGTAGCGGAAGGTCCGGTAACCAGGAGATCCAACACACGATGTAAACAAACCAGCGAGGGACAGACGAAAGGAGAGTCGAAGCCAGGCAGGAAGTCGAGGAGCCGTTGCAGGGATACACCAAACAGCCCAGGAGAGAGGCAGACAGAAACCAGGAGGTCGGGGACAGAAGGCTAAGGTGCTATCCGGAAAGACGACAGGACGGAATGGTCAGGGGCAGGCAGGTTCCAATCCGTGTAGGTAGTCGGGAAATCGTCTTGCATGAATGCTGAGAACAATCTGGCACTGCCTGCACGGTGAGGAGAGTCTATATACCAGGTTAATTGGTGATCAGAGGCAACTGAGTGCAACAGGTGAGGAGAGTTGGGCTGATGAGAGGGGAGTGGCAGGCAGGCAGGTGAGGAGAAGGGGGGACCGGTGGAAAAGTACAGGGAGGTGAAGTCGATGAGAATGAGGAGAGGGCAGTCTGTGACAGAAGGTGGCGTGGCCCAGTGGGGTCCGCGGGGTGGCATGGGCCCACTGGGGGTCAGCGGGGGTGGTGTGGGTCCAGTGGGGTGGCTTGGGCCCAGCGGGGGTGGCTTGGGCCCAGCGGGGGTGGCGTGGGCCCAGCGGGGGTGGTGTGGGGTCCAGCGGGGGTGGCTTGGGCCGAGCGGGGTTCAGCGGGAGAGGCGTGGGCCCAGCGGGGGTGGATTGGGCCCAGCCGGGGTAGCTTGGGCCTAGCGTGGGTGGTGTGGGCCCAGCGGGGGTGTCGTGGGAGGAAGATGGCTTGGGCCCCGGTGGCGGGGAGAGGCAAGGGGAGCGGGCCCCACCGCAGCGGCGTCTGGTGTTGGGGTTACAGCCGCTGGGTTCAGATTCAGCTACTCCCGCCCGTTGGCGAGGCTCCGACACCGCGGATGGAGACGCTGGACCGGGCGGGCAGACGTCGCCCCCCCCCCCCCCCCCCCCGGGCCCAGAGAAATGGGCACTCCCTTATCCCGCGGGCCAGATTTTTTCTTTTTCCCCCGATTTTTTTTTTCCCCTCGGGATTTTTTCTTACTCTGGGGGAAAAAAGGGGGGAGGGGTGCGGTCGCACCCAACGCAACCCCCCCCCCCCCTCTCGGACGGCCATGGTATGTATCATCCGCAAACTTAGAGATGTTACATTTAATTCCCTCTTCTAAATCGTCATTTACAAAGTTCCCTCATCTAACTCGTTATTTAATTCCCTCGTCTAACTGTGAATTGGCCTGATCTATTCCTCTCATGATTTTGTACATCTCTACGTTCACTCCTCATCCTCCTGCGCTTCAAGCAATAATGCCCCAGCCTGCACAATCTCCCTTTATAGCTCACACCTTTGTATCCTAGCAATAGCCTCGTTAATCTTCTCTGCACCCTTTCCAGTTTGACAACATATTTGTACGGTGATCAAAACTGAACACATTACAATAAATATACTTTCATGAACTGTAAGATGACCTCCTAACTTCGACGCAATACTCTGAGTAAGGATTTGAGTTTAGGAGCAAGTAGGTCCTGAATATGGCCCTGGTGAGATCACACCAGGAGTATTGTGTGCAATTTTGATCTCCTAATTTGAGGAAGGACATTCTTGATGTTGGGGGAGTGCAGCGTAGGTTCACCAGGTTTATTCCCGGGATGCCGGGACAGATATATGATGAAAGAATGGGTCGACTGGGCTTGTAGTCGCTGGAATTTATAAGGATGATAGGGAATCTTACAGAAACATACAAAATTATTTGAGGATTGGACCGGGTAGCTGCAGGAAAAATGTTCCAGATGTTGGGAGGGATAGAATGGGTGATGTTTTGGGTAGAGGCCATTCTTCAGACTGGTTTGTGATGAGAAAAGAGAGAGATAAAGCCGATGATGTAGAGAGATAAAGAACAATGAATTAAAGTTATGCAAAAAAGTAACGATGATAAAGGAAACAGGCCATTGTTAGCTGCATGTTGGGTGAAGGTGGTGTGAATTGCGTGGGGGAGGGGAAGAGAAAGAGGGAAAGCAAGGGGTACTTGAAGATAGGGAAATTAATATTCATACCACCTAGTTTCTCAAATTTGCGTTTAGCCTCACTCTCATAATAACCATATAACCATATAACAATTACAGCACGGAAACAGGCCATCTCGGCCCTACAAGTCCATGCCGAACAAATGTTTTTTTCCCCCTTAGTCCCACCTGCCTGCACTCGTACCATAACCCTCCATTCCTTTCTCATCCATATGCCTATCCAATTTATTTTTAAATGATACCAATGAACCTGCCTCCACCACTTCCACTGGGAGCTCATTCCACACCGCCACCGCTCTCTGCGTAAAGAAGTTCCCCCTCATATTACCCCTAAACTTCTGTCCCTTAATTCTGAAGTCATGTCCTCTTGTTTGAATCTTCCCTATTCTCAAAGGGAAAAGCTTGTCCACATCAACTCTGTCTATCCCTCTCACCATTTTAAAGACCTCTATCAGGTCCCCCCTTAACCTTCTGCGCTCCAGAGAATAAAGACCTAACTTATTCAACCTATCTCTGTAACTTAGTTGTTGAAACCCAGGCAACATTCTAGTAAATCTCCTCTGTACTCTCTCTATTTTGTTGAGTATGGAGGAGACCTTGGATAGAAAGGTCAGTGTGGGAATTGGAAGGATAATTAAATTGCGCAGCAACCGGGGAGATCGGGTAATCTGAGCGAAGGTGTTCAGCGAAATGACCGCCCAGTCTACGTTTGGTCTCGCCGATGTAAAAGAGTCTATCATTTAGACTTTATCATTTACTGAGCACATGACCGATTTATTTCCAAACATGTCCGAAACTTACAAGCACGGTCAGAAACGATAAAACACGGTAAAACACGGTCCAGAAAGACTTATTTACCTTGCCAGGAACTCTGTAATATCATTTTGACGTTGCATCACAGTGACCAAAGTCTCTGGTGAACCAGGGTTTCCTACATCAGGTGTAGCTGAGTAATTTGGCTGAGCGGTGTTATTGGAGAGTTGCAAAGGGTTATGTTCAGTATTTGTGTTGGCCTGAATCTCAGTATCCACGTTTTGGATTGCCACGAATGAGACCTCCCCTCCAGGATTGTTCGTTTCATTTCTCACAGCTGGCTGATTCTCATGTGGTTCAGTGTGTTCATCATCATTTTGTGAAGCATTTGATCCTTCAAATATCTGCAAAACCTTGAGCTTAGCGTCTGCTGCAGCTAAAGCAGCCCGAATATCAAGCTCTTCCTTTTCCACTTTAAGCTTAGCTTCTTGTTCCTCCAAAGCCTGTCGTTGTTGCAATGCTGCTGCCTGTGCCAACAGAGCAGCCCTTTCCAACTCCGCTTTCAAGCTTGCACTGGAAGCAGAGGATGCTGAAGAGGTTGAAGAAAAACTTGCCTTAGATCTTTTAGACTTCCTAGATGCTGCCACTGATATGCTGTCTGAAGGAGAGACATTCTCGTTGACTTTCTTTGCTTCCTCCATACAGCTATGATCTATAATCCAAGTGCTAACTTGGTCGATGAAATCTCTAAATGAATTCGCCTTTGGTTGAAACCAAAGCTGCTGATCATTGTTCATGTCCTCTTCTGACACAATCTGCTGAAATAGCCTTTTAGCAGAGAGATTCAGCTCACGAAACTCTCCAAAGAGGTGATTAAACTCCAGTCAACTTGGTCTTAACCATCTGCAAATTGCCATCGTCATCCATCAGATGCCGTATCTCATTCTTTTTCATAGTAATGTGGCCCAACTAAGTTTTCCTTGAACCGATTTTCCTTTGTAGTTTGTCTTCCATAGCAGCAGCTGTAGCTTTCACTTGCCGTTTTTCCAATGTAGCACAATCTTCATCAACCTCCATGATTAAAGATTAGCCTTTCCCTTAGTTAGCCGCTGTTACCTACACAGCAAAATAACACGGTGTCTCTTAAAGTAGTCACAGAAAGGAAAACAGACAGCTGTTAGTGTACTCACTTTTCTCCAAATCATTTCCTTGTGTTCCAAATCCAGGGGCTCCGAAGTACCTTTCCAATCCAAAGGAGTAGACCACGAGGAGCCAGGTGTTCTTACTGTTAGGGTAGAATGTAATAGCTGCTAATCACGGCCTCCACGAGTTGTACCAATGTACCGTAATTCCAGTTATCCTCTTGACTCCGTGGTTAAGTTAAACAAACACCGATTTATTTCCAAACATGTCCGAAACTTACAAGCATGATCAGAAATGATAAAACACGGTAAAACACGGTCCAACACGGTAAGAAAACCGTTTGACTCCACAGCTAATTTCTATGATTCGTACTCTGCCTCTGTGGCAGCATTTTGTTTTCACAGCACCACAGACCACATGGTCTCCAGGAGCGCACTCTACAGAACATACTATACATTTATCAAACTCACTAAATATGTTTATTCTGGTAATAGAATAAAAGGAATTGCAAGATAATTCTTGCCACATACAGCATCCATTCAGCAAACAGAGACAAAAGCACACTGGATAGCCACCAAGTGGTCACAGGAGTGGAAGGCAACCTCATCTCCATTACACAGCTACATCTCTTCGCCAGATAAAAGCTGTCCAGGGTTTGTCCTCCCCAGAGGAGCATGGGTGAAGCTCAACAGACTTGGTACTGCAGTTGGGCGTTTCAATGCCAGCATGTGGAGATGGGGGCTCTGCCAGAGCCCAGCCTGTGGATGTGGAGCAGAACAACAGACAGCGAACCATGTCATCTCTGGGTGCCCGCTCTACCACCCACCAAATGGAGTTCAGGGCCTGGCAGACATTGATGCAGAGCCAACAACCTGGCTGCTCAACATCCGGCTTGTGATCTAACTATTCCTTTGGTTTATTTATGTTTCATTCACAAGAAGAAGGGCTTTATTATAGGCTCTGGGCCTGTGCTACAGTTACCGTCTCCGGGTCTAAGTTCTGAGTTTTGACCTAAGTTCTGGCGCCACGAGCCTGTGTTCTGTAGGCCACAGTGATGTATTATAGGCTCCAGGCCTGTGTTTTGTGCTTTTGGACCACCAGGGGCGCCGGGGAGATGGCCAGCACTGCCGGCAGTCTGTTCCTTTTTTTCACTTTTTGTTATTTTTATCGTCTGTTTAAAGTATGTTTTTTATGTTATTTGGTTTGTTTTATGTGAAGGGGGGGGGGGGAGGGAAACGTTTTTCAAGTTCTTACCTTCCTGGATATGTGATCAATTTTCAGATCACATTCTCCGGGCTCTGCGGTCTACCATCGCTGGAGCTGGAGGCCTCCTCAGACTGCCGTGAGCCCCACCGTGGGGCGCGGACTTAACATCGGAGCGGATCCCTTGCCTGGGATCGCTCCCACTGTGGCCTGTGGACTTACCATCAAGGGCTCGCAGTCTCGGGAGAGGCTGAGTCAGGAGTTCCAACGCCGTTGAAAGGTTCGTCCAGCCCCGACGCGAGGTTCGATCGCCCGTCGCAGGGGAGCTGACATTCCCCCGATGCAGGGAGGAGCTGACATTCCCCCGATGCAGGAGCTGAACGTCTCGACGTGGAGGGCCCAAACGCCACCGGCTACGGGAGTCAAGGCCGCCCCGACAACGGAGGCTCGAGGCTCCCAACGGAGGAAGAACGAAAGGATGGACTTGAACTTTATTTTGCCTTCCATCACAGGGAGGAATGTGGAGGGGTCACTGTGGTGGATGTTCATGTTAAAATGTGTTTTTGCACCTGTTGCTTTTAATTGTATGACTGACCTGGCCAATTAAATTCCTCGTATGTTGCAAAATATACTTGGCAAATAAAACCAGAATCTGATTCTGATTTGGCCCAAGTTCTGGGCCTCAGAGGCTGTGTTGCAGGCTTCGGGGCTGTGTTGAAGGCTCCGGGCCTGGTTGTGGGCTTTGGGCTCCACTTTGTTTCCAAGGGACTGTACATTAGCCAGTATGATGGTAGGGAGAGGGGGTAGAAGTCCCCTCCGCTGCAGACACAATGGAGGCCTCGCCGTTGTTTCCGGGTACTGTGTTTTCCGTACCTGCTGTTTTTGCAAAACTGCGCTGGAACGGGGATTCCCTTGCAGGCGGCAGCTCCAACTCCGATGGTCCTGCAAGATCATGCCCGTCGGCTCCGGAGATCTTCCCGGTGTTTCTAGGTACAGTACCTATGATCCTCAGTCGGGTTGCGGGGTCCAGCGATTGAGGGGCCGTTTGCAGGCGGGGGCTCCCGCCTGCAAACAAGTATGCACTAGTGAGATACTAGACAAAGTGGGACCCGTTGGGCCCCGTCCCTCAACACGGGGGGTGGAGGATAGAGCGCGCGGTTTCACACGGGAGGGCTGGTCCCAGAACACAAAATTCCACCACTCACCCATAACCCCCAAATGCGCGGGCGCGGCTGAATATTTTCCTCTTGTGACATAACCCCCCCCCCCCCCCCACACACACACACACACACACCCACCCAAAATCTACACACACCCGCAAACACCCAAAATCCACACCACCCCTCCGACCCCCACACTCACACCCACCAACACCAACCACACACACCCCCCCCCCACACACACACACCACACCCACACCCACCACACACACCCCCCACACACACACACCCCCCCCCACACACACACATCCCCCCACACACACACTACCCCCCCCACACACACCACACTAACCCCCCCCCACCACACACACTAACCCCCACACACACACTACACCCCCCACACACCAAACCCCCCCACACACACACACTAACCCCCCACCACACACACTAACCCCCACACACACACTACCCCACCCACAACCCCCACACACACACTAACCCCCCCCACACACACACTAAACCCCCCCACACACACACTAACCCCCCACACACACACAACCCCCCCAACACACCCCCCACCACACACACAGAACCCCCCACACACACACTAACCCCCACACACACACTAACCCCCCCCCACACACACACACCCCCCCCCCACACACACTAAACCCCCCACACACACACACTAACCCCCCCCACAAACACTAACCCCCCCACACACACTAACCCCACACACACACCCCTAACCCCCCCCACACACACTAACCCCCCCCCACACACTAACCCCCCCACACACCACACTACCCCCACACACACCTAACCCCCACCCACACACTAACCCCCCCCACACACACTAACCCCCCACACACACTAACCCCCCACACACACTCACCACCACCACTTAACCCCCCCACACTAACACCCCCCACACACACACTAACCCCCCACCACCCACACCCCACACACTAACCCCCACCCACACACTAACCCCCCACACACCACACTAACCCCCACACACACTAACCCCACACACACACTAACCCCCACACACACAAACCCCACCACAAACCCCCCCCACACACACACTACACCCCCACACCCCACACACACACTAACACCCCCACCACACACTAACCCACACACACACACTAACCCCCCACACACACACTAACCCCCCACAACCACACTAACACACCCCCACCACACACACTCAACCCCCCACACACACACTACCCCCCCCCACACACCCACACACCCCCCACCACACACACACTAACCCCCCACACCACACACTACCCCCCCACACACACCACTAACCCCCCACACACACCAACCCCCCCACACACACACACCCCCCACACACACACTAACCCCCACACACCACACACTACACACACCCCCCCCACACACACCACACACACACTACCCCCCCCCACACACACTAACACCCCCCACACACTAACTAACCCCCCCACACACACTAACCCCCACACACACACGAACCCCCCCCACACACACACAACCCCCCACACACACACACTAACACCCCCCACACACACTAACCCCCCCCCACACACACACTACCCCCCCCCCCCCCCACACACCTACCCCCCCCACACACACACACTACCCCCCCCCCACACACTAACCCCCCACACACACTAACCCCACCCCACACCACTAACCCCCCCCACACACACCCAACACCCACACACACACAATACCCCCCCCCACACACACACACTAACCCCCCACACACACACACTAACCCACCCACACACTTAACCCTAACCACCCACACACTAACCCCCCACACACACACTACCCCCCCCCACACACACTAACCCCCCCACACATAACCCCCCACACACTAACACTAACCCCCACACACACACACCCCACAACCCACCCCCCACACACACTAACCCCCCCACACACACACACTAACCCCCCACACACACACGACCCCCCCCACCACCCCCCCACCCCCCCACACACACACACACACCTAACCCACACACACATAACCCCCCCACACACACACACACACTAACCCCCCCACACACACACCCCCACACACACACACAACCCCCCCACACACACTACCCCCCCCACCCATACACCACTAACCCCCCCACACACACTAACCCCACACACACACACTACCCCACCCACCCACACACACACTAACCCCCCACACACACACTAACCCCCCCCACACACACTAACCCCCACACACACACTAACCCCCCACCACACACACTAACCCCCCACACACACACTAACCCCCCACACACACACTAACCCCCCCACACACACTAACACCCACACACACACTAACCCCCCACACACTAACCCCCCCCCACACACACACTAACTCCCCCACACACACACTACCCCCCCCCACACTAACCCCCACACACACACTAACCCCCCCCACACACTAAACACACACTACCCCACACACACACTAACCCCCACACACTAACCCCCCCACACACACACACTAACCCCCCCCACACACACACTAACACCCCCCCACACACACACACTACCCCCCCCCCACACACACACTAACCCCCCCCACACACACTAACCCCCCCACACACACTAACCCCCCCCCACACACACTAACCCCCCCACACACACTAACCCCCCCACACACGCACACATGCACACACACACACTAACCCCCCCCACACACACACTACACACCCCAACACCCACACACACTAACCCCACCACACCTAACACCCACACCACACACCCCCACACACACACTCACCCCCACACACACACACACACACACACCCACACACACACACACACAGACACACACACACACACACACCCACACACACACACACACAAACACACACACCCACAACCACACACACACACACACAACCCCCCACACACACTAACCCCCCACACACACACACTAACCCCCCCACACACACACACACTACCCCTCCCACACACACACACTAACGCACCCACACACACACACTAACCCACCCACACACACACTAACCCCCCCACACCCACCACACACACACTACCCACACACCCCCACACACTAACCACCTTCCACACACACACACACACTAACACACACACACACACACCCACACACACACACACACCCCCCCACACACACAACCCCCCCCACACACACACACACTACCCCCCCCACACCACACTAACCCCCCCCCACACACACACACACCACCCACACACACACGAACCCACACCCACACATACCACTAACCACCCCCCACACACACAACTACACCACACACACACACCCACCACACACACACACTAACCCCCACACACACCACTAACCCCCCCACCCACACACACCCACCCCCCACACACACCCACACTAACCCCACCCACACACACTAACCCACCCACACACACACCACACCCACACACACTAACCCCACACACACACCCCACGCACCACACACACACACAACCCACACACACACACACACACACCAACCCACACACACACCAACCACACACACACACAACCACCCCACACACACACACACACCACACACCCCCACCCACACCCACCCACACACCACACAACCCACACCACACACTAACCCCCCCACCCACACACACACTAACCCCCACCACACACTAACCCCCCCACACACACACACTAACCCCCCACACACACTAAACCCCCCACACACACACACCCCCCCCCCCCACACACACACACACACACACACACACACACACACACACACACACCCACACCCACACACACACAACCCCCACCCACACCCCACACACACACTACACCCCCACACACACACTAACCCCCCCCCACACAACACTAACCCCCACCCACACACACCCCCCACACACACACACTAACCCCCACACACACTAACCCCCACACACACACACTAACCCCCACCTACACACACCCCCCACACACCACAGCCCCCCCACACCCCACTAACCCCCTCACCACACACACACTTACGACACCCACCCACACTACACCTAACCCCCACACACACACGCCCCCACACACAAACACTACCGCCGCCCCACACACA
>NW_026575998.1:0-19415 GCF_028641065.1 Leucoraja erinaceus | reverse complement strand
GGCGAAAAGCTTCTTCCACGTCAATCTGTCGATCTCTACGTATCTCTAAATTATCTTTTCATTAATTTGCCCACCACTGAGTCAAACTCAGTCTATAATTGCTAGGTTTTACTCTTAGAAAGCCCCTTTTTTTAAAAACAATGGAACACCAATGCCGCATTAACGCCAATCACTCGGGCAACTATTCTCTTTTCTAATATACATTTGAAATACTTTCTGTCACATAGCCCCGGCTATTTCATAACAACTACTTCCTCAATGTCCTAGGGAATCCTCCTGTCAGGACCTGGAAGTACTTATCCACTTTTATAGTTTTTCAAAGTTTCAGTACTCTCTTTTTACTTTGAACCTCATAGTATCCATAGCTACTCTTGATGCACCTGTACTCTTAAAATTTCCTCCCCTTTAAAATGTCCCGCCATTTCTCTTCTACATTCTTTCCTCTAAAATAAAAGGTCCCAGTCCCCATCCTTTTACATCATACTCGCATCTACTACACCTTTCCCACTTCTCAATTCCACCCCAATAGCCTCCCTAGATGAGCCCTCCAATCTATCCTGCCAAAGCACTGCTGTAATATCTTCCCTGACTAGCAATGCAACACCTCCACCTCTTGCCCCTCCAATTCTATCACACCTGAAGCAACACAATCCTGGAATATTTAGTTTCCAATCACAGCCCTCCTGCAACCATGTTTCACTGATCGCCACAACATCATACTTCCAGGTGTCTATCCAGACTCTAAGCTCATCCACCTTTCTTACAATGCTCCTAGCATTAAAATATGCACATTTAAGAAACCCCCCGTCTCTTATTCTCTGTTTATTTCCTTTTTTTTCTTTCTCCTCTTGTGTCCGAGTGCTTCCCATTTCTGCTTCCTGCCTCCCATTCTGTCTACTAGCTTTCGCTATTTGAGTCCCTCGCCCAAACCATTCTAGTTTAAAGTCACCCCAGCAGCCTTTGCAAATTTCCCCGCTAGGATATTGGTCCCCCTCGGGTTCAAGTGCAACCCATCCTTTCTGTACAGGTCCCACCTTCCCCAAAAGAAGTCCCAATGATCCAGGAACTTGAATCCCTGCCCTCTGCACCAGTCTTTCAGCCACGCATTTATCCTCCACTTCGCTCCATTCCTACTCTCACTGTCGCGTGGCACAGGCAGAAATCCTGAGATAGTTACCTTTTTGGTCCTTTTTCTTAACTCTCCTCCCAACTCCCTAAATCCTCCCTTCAGGACCTCTTCCCTTTTTTTACCTATGTCATTGGTACCTATATGTACCACGACCTCAGGCTCCTCTCCCTCTGATTTAAGGATATCTTGGATGGTGCTGTTTAGGTATGCCAGAAGGAATGGGTAACATTTCTGGTCGAGACCCTCCTCAGTCTCGCCCCGAAATGTCACTCAGTCCTTCTGTCCAGAGATGCTGCCTGACCCGCTGAGTTATTCCAGCATTGTGTGTCCTTTTTTGAAAACCAGCATCTGCAGTTCTTTGTTTTGCTACCTGAACAATGTCACTTAAAGCTACACATATATATTCCTCTCTCCTTATCTCACATCCTTTTATCTCCTTATTTTCCCTCGCCTCTGTCACTTACTTCACTCATCTGCCGATCACCCCCTCATCTGTCAACATAGTGTCAGTCTGAAGAAGGGTCCCGACCCGAAATGTCACCTATCCATGTTCCCCACAGATGCTGCCTGACCCACTGAGTTAGTCCAGCACTCTGTGAAACATCACCTATCCATGTTCCCCACATATGATCGATATAACCATAGCATGAGAAGTATTGTGTTAGTGACAAGAATGCTTTGAATGGGTATACTCTGTGATTGATGTGTTAGACGTCATTGCTCCAACTGTGTATAAACATGTGACTACATTTCCAAAATACTAACAAAAGATGCTGTATGTCTTTGTTCATTAGAGTGATGGCCCAGGAGGGTTAAGTGTGTGTTGCATACTTGACTTTGTATCCCCTGCCACTCTCGCCGGCTAAATGATCAGTAAAGCTTGTGTTGGTTGATCTAACTTATTGTGAGTTGTCTGTTTTAAGAAATGTACCTTAACAGTTCTGGACTCCCCAACATGGGGAACATGTTTCCTGCATCTACCCTGTCCAATCCCTCACTAATTTTATACGATTCTATAAGATACCCGCTCATTCTTCTGAATTCCAGTGAATACAAACCCAGTCGACCCATTCTGATTCTGATTCAGATTCAACTTTAATTGTCATTGTCAGTGTACAGTACAGAGACAACAAAATGCAGTTAGCATCTCCCTGGAAGAGCGACATAGAATATGATTTCAATAAATAAATCTATTTACATGTATACAGTCATAGTGTTGTTCCTGTGGGAGGAGTGTAAGGTGTGGGGGGGGGTGATTGGCAGTCACCGAGGTACATTGTTGAGTAGTGTGACAGCCGCAGGGAAGAAGCTGTTCCTGGACCTTCATATTCTTTCAACATATGTCAGTCCCGCCATCATCCTATCTCCCTTCCCATACTCTTTATCTCTCTATCCCCTTCTCTCTCTCCATCTCTCCCTCCCCACCCTCTCCCTCTCTCTATCCCCTTCTCTCTTTCCATCACTCCCTCCCTCTCTCTCTCTCTCTCTCTCCTCTCTCTCTCCATCTCTCCCTCCTCACCCTCCCTCTCTCTCCCTCCCTCTCTCTCTCCCTCCCTCCCCCCCTCTCTCCCTCTCCCTCTCTCTCTCTCCTCCCTCTCCCTCTCCCTCTCTCCCTCTCTCTC
The DNA here is from genome assembly GCF_028641065.1 of Leucoraja erinaceus. NCBI lineage: Eukaryota > Metazoa > Chordata > Chondrichthyes > Rajiformes > Rajidae > Leucoraja > Leucoraja erinaceus. The sequence continues at coordinate 16,664 of NW_026575998.1, read as the reverse complement.
CCTCTCCCTCTCCCCCTCCTCTCCCTCCCCCCCCTCTCTTCCTCTCTCCCTCTCTCCCTCTCTCCCTCTCCCTCTCTCCCTCTCTCTCTCTCCTCTCCCTCTCTCCCTCTCCCCCCTTCTCTTGAATCGCCTCTTCCAGCCTCTGGCGGTAATGATTTGTCAAATCAGGCACCTGTGAATCATCACACTTTTCCAGGAGTTCTATCATCAAAGACATTGGAGGAGCTGTGATGGATCAAAATAATGGAATTATCAAGTGTTTTCTGTTTTCCTCCACCAATAGCTGTCACCACCCCACTCTGTTAAAAGGCAGACCACATGATAGAGATGAGGCGCTCCGATCAGCGGGTTGCTGTCAGGCCACGAACCGGATCTATCCGCACCCTGCATGGAGGGAGGGAGACCCGGCTGTGATCCTCGACTTGCCCTGACAATGGTCCCCAGGCACACAAACATGCTGGAGAAACTCAGCGGGTGCAGCAGCATCTATGGAGCGAAGGAAATAGGGGACATTTCGGGCCGAAACCCTTCTTCAGACTGATGGGTGATGGGGGGTGGGGGGAGAAGGAAAGAAAAAAGGAGGAGGAGGAGCCCGAGGGCGCAGGGATGGGAGGAGACAGCTCGAGGGTTAAGGAAGGGGAGGAGACAGCAAGGGCTAGCAAAATTGGGAGAATTCAACGTTCATGCCATTCGGACGCAAGCAACCCAGGCGGAATATGAGGTGCTGTTCCTCCAATTTCCGAGATTGCTCACTCTGGCAATGGAGGAGACCCAGGACAGAGAGGTCGGATTGGGAATGGGAGGGGGAGTTGAAGTGCTGAGCCACCGGGAGTTCAGGTAGGTTATTGCGGACTGAGCGGAGGTGTTCGGCGAAACGATCGCCCAACCTCCGCTTAGTCTCCCCGATGTAAATCAGCTGACATCTAGAGCAGCGGATGCAGTAGATGAGGTTGGAGGAGATACAGGTGAACCTTTGTCGCACCTGGCACAACTACTTGGGTCCTTGAATGGAGTCGAGGGGGGGAGGCGAAGGGACAGGTGTTGCATTTCTTGCGGTTACAACGGAAAGTGCCCGGGGAGGGGGTGGTACGGGAGGGAAGGGAAGAATTGACAAGGGCGTTGCGGAGGGAGTGGTCTCTGCGGAAGGCAGACATTGGAGGAGATGGGAAGATGTGGCGAGTGGTGGGGTCACGTTGGAGGTGGCAGAAATGGCGGAGGATTATGTGTTGTATTTGCCGGCTGGTGGGTGAAAGGTGAGGACTAGGGGGACTCGGCCCTTGTTGCGAGTGCGGGGATGGGGAGAGAGAGCAGTGTTGCGGGGTATGGATGAGACACTGGTGCGAGCCTCATCTATGGTGGCGGAGGGGAATCCCCGTTCCCTGAAGAACGAGGACATTTCCGATGCACTGGTATGGAACGTCTCATCCTGGGAACAGATGCGGCGTATGCGGAGGAATTGGGAGTAGGGGATGGAGTCTTTACAGGGGGCAGGGTGGGAAGACGTGTAGTCCAGATAGCCATGTGAGTCAGTTGGTTTGTAGTGTATGTCGGTCAGATGTCTGTCCCCTGATGGAGTACCTTCGATCTTCCAGCATCTGCAGTTCCTTCTTGAACACAATGGTCCCCAGGCTGTTGCTGTAACTTATTCCCTGCAGCATCTAAACAATGCACTAACTCACAACAATTGTCCCTCTCCCACTGTTCAATCCCACGGGTGCATTCTCTTCTTGATTCCAGGGCACAATATAACAACAGGCCCTTCAACACCCGTTTGTTAATCACATTTACAGAGGGCAATTGATGTTCATGCCAGCGTGCCTAGGGATGTGGGAGGAAACACACGCTGTCATAAGAAAAACGTGCAAAACTCCACACAATTCAAACGAGCCCCATCCCGGTGCGTGAGCCAGCGGTTTCATTATGTGTCCACACACTTATTGTCACATGTACTGAGACAACAGTGACAATATTTTGTTTGCATGCTTATTTTTATAATTTCAGAGTTCAGTATACAAACAGGCCCTTCGGCCCAGCGAGTCCATGCCAATCATCAATCCATCCACCCGCTCACACTAGTTTTATGTTATCTCATGTTCTGCATATTAGGAGCACATTTACAGAGGGCAATTGATGTTCATGCCAGCATGCCTAGGGATGTGGGAGGAAACATACGCTGTCATAAGAAAAACGTGCAAACTCCACACAAACAGTGGCCGTGGTTAGAATCGAAACCGAGTCTCCGGCGCCGTGAGCCAGCGGTTCTACCAGCTGTGCACTACTGTGCCCACACTTATTATTGTCACATGTACTGAGAAACAGTGACAATATTTTGTTTGCATGCTGTCCAATCTAATCAGGTAATACTGTACATAAATACAGCCAAGCCAAGCACAAGTACAGCAGGTAGAGTGAAGAGAGTAATGAAATATTAATATTATTCATTGGCTCCTTTTACCCTATCCCCGCCCTATCTCGAGGGGCAGAGAGAGAGAGAGGGGACGGGAGAGTGATAGAGGGGTGAGAGAGAGAGAGGAGGGAGAGAGAGAGAGAGGGAGGGGGGATATAGAGAGAGGGCGAGAGGGGTGGAGGGAGGGGGAACGAGAGAGAGGAGAGAGGGGGGAGAGAGAGAGAGAGAGAGGGAGGGAGAGAGAGAGAGGGAGAGAGGGAGCGAGAGATTCAAGAGAGTTTATTGTCCTGTGTCCCTGATAGGACAATGAAATTCTTGCTTTGCTTCAGCACAACAGAACATAGTAGGCATGAATACAGAACAGGTCAGTGTGTCCATATACCATTATATACGTAAATACACACATGAATAAATAAACTGATAAAGTGCAAATAACAGATAATAATGGGCTATTAATGTTCAGAGGTGAGGAGAGGGAGGGGGGAGAGGAGATCCATGTCTCTGAGAGGGGAAGAGACGGTGGGGGGGGGGGGGGGGGGGGGGTGGGGGAGAGAGAGAGGGGGGGAGACACAGAGAGGGAGGGGGAGACAGAGAGGGAGGGGGGGGGGGGGGGAGGGGGGGGGGGGGGGGGGGGGGGGAGGAGGGGGGGAGAGGGGGGGGGGAGAGAGAGAGACAGAGGGAGGGAGAGGGAGAGGGGAAAGAGGGGGGAGAGAGAGAGGGGGGAGAGAGAGGGGGGGAGAGAGAGGGGGGAGAGAGGGGGGGAGAGAGAGAGAGAGAGAGAGAGAGAGAGGGGGGGAGAGAGAGGGGGGAGAGAGGGGGGGAGAGAGAGGGAGGGGAGGAGAGAGAGAGAGAGGGGGGGAGGGAGAGGGGGGGGAGGGGGGGAGGGGGGGAGTGAGAGAGAGGGTGGAGGAGAGGAGATCCACGTCTCTGTGTCGCCGTCAATCCGTTTACTCGCTGCCGAGCGGCGGCCACACGTGAGTTTTGTGACTTTGACGACAGATCGCAGCGAGGATATAAACGGGAAATAACATCAATAACGGCTACGTTTGTAAAAGAAAATAGAAAGGAGAGAGTAGTGGGGACTTTAACATTCAAAAATATGCAATTTTGTAAAAAATTAATCGTTCAACGTAAATTTTTAGAAAAGCATTTTCAGTCTAAATCAGCGGATCTAATAAACGCGACGTTTTTAAACATTTATGTAATAATCTTTTCACAAAGAATTATCTAAATATAAATAAATATCGAAAAAAATTGGGGGGAAACAGAAAAGTGTTGACCTTTTTAAAATGGTTCAAATGGAAATAATGAATGTAATAAAAAATAAACAGATTTTCTACACAAACAACAACAAAAAAGGCAGTGTTTTTGTGGCCCAGTGTTGTGATAGTGGGTGTAGATTGGTGACTTATTGTCGTTAGTTAGTGATAGAAACATAGAAACATAGACATTAGTTGCAGGAGTAGAGGCCATTCGGCCCCTCGAGCCTGCACCGCCGTTCAATATGATCATGGCTGATCATCCAACTCAGTATCCTGTACCTGCCTTCTCTCCATACCCCCTGATACCTTTAGCCACAAAGGCCACATCCTTTTTTTTTTTTTTTTTTTTTTTCTTTTTCAAAGACTTTATTCAACACATCAAATAATACAACAGATCAAGTCATACACAAAACGAACTTACATTATATCGTGTCATTATAGTACAACATTACAATCATTATTCACAATACTCTCAACCCCACGCGGGCGGTGACCAGCGCCCACGGAATACCTCCAAAGTCCCCGTGAGCACCGCATGTTCCCTCTCCAGGGACACACGTGCACGGACGTAGGCCCGACAGAGGGGCAAGCAGCCGACTCTTGCCTGACCATCCATCGCCTGCTGCCTGGACCCGCGTATGGCCATCTTGGCCAGGCCCAGGAGTAGACCGACAGGTAGGTCCCACCCTCCCACTTGGCTCTCCCCACACCCTGCCTTGTGTCCAAACACAAGAATCGTAGGACTAAAATGTAACCAGAACTTTAGGAACAACCCCTTCAGATATTGATACAGGGGCAGTAGCCTCTCACACTCCATATAAATGTGGAACACGGTCTCTTCCTCGCCACAAAAAATACAGGCAGCGGACGAGTCCGTGAACCGACTCAAAAGTTTGTTACACGCCACCGCTCTGTGCAGCACTCTCCACCCCAGGTCCCCCACGTAAAGGGGGACAACTCCCTTGTAGAGGGACCCCCACTGGGGACCTTCCCCGCCTTCAGGTGGTAACACCGTCCGCCATGGTGTGTCGGGACGGGAGACGAAGGCAAGGAGGTGCAGAATGTGCAGGAACATTCTATACAGTGAGCGTCTCTTCGCGTCACGAAACGGCACGCTAATCATCTCCGAAAGGCGGCTCAGGTTGTGTGGAACCGGTGCCCGAGATATATCCCGGAACCGAGGCCCAATGAGCAGATCTGACGGAGCGGGTAAGAGCTCATTTAAAACCACTCTAGGCGCACGCCTCTCCTCGACACCCGCCATGATTTGTTGAGGACCGGCCACTCCCGCAGCCGCAACATCCCCCTCCCCTCGTGGAGCAACACGCTGGCTGAAAACAACCAGATTCCTCACTCTTAACACATCCCGGTAGAAAACAGGCAAGCCCCTTAGGGCAGGTCGACTGATGCCCGCCACCGGGAGCCGCGAGACCCCCCTTAGACAACGACCCCGTCGGAAAAAATACGTGGCCAAAACGTGCCATCTGGGGGGGTTCTCTATATACATATACCTCCTCAGAGTCCTGAGGCGGAGAGCCGCCACCTGGGTACGCACGCATACCAAGGACTGGCCGCCCTCCTCTAACGGGAGACTCAGGACAGCTGCGGAAACCCAGTGCTTCCTATTTCCCCAAAAGAAGTCCACCAGCTTCTTCTGTAAAGCATTTACAAAAGTGGGAGGCGGGACAAGAGTAGCCAGCCGGTACCATAACATGGAGGCCACCAGCTGGTTTATGACCAACACCCTCCCCTGAAAAGAAAGAACTCCAAGCAGGCCTGACCAGCGCCCCAGCCTGGCAACCACTTTCGTCTCCAACTCCTGCCAATTTGCCGGCCAAGCATCCTCAGTGGGACTCAGGTACACCCCCAGATAGAGGAGGTGCGTGGTGCTCCACGCAAACATTGCCATCTCCTCTGGCAGGGAGTCCACCTGCCACTGACCCACTAAAAGTCCAGAGCACTTGCTCCAATTAATCCTGGCAGAAGATGCAGCCGAGAAAATCTTCTGGCAATCACGCATCCTCCGCAGGTCACCAGGATCGGTGAACATAAGGAGTACATCATCGGCATAGGCCGAAAGAACCAACTCCACCCCTGGGCCCGGTAGGGCCAGGCCTGTCAACCTCCTCCGAAGAAGACACAGGAATGGCTCCACACAGACCGAGTACAACTGACCTGACATGGGGCACCCCTGACGGACCCCCCTCCCAAAATGAAAGGGAACCAACAACGCACCATTAACCTTCACAAGGCACTCCGCTGCAGCATACAAGAGGCGGACCCGGGCCACAAAATGCGGTCCAAATCCAAACGCTTGCAACGTTCCGAACAGGTATTCATGCTCTACCCTATCAAAAGCCTTCTCCTGATCAAGAGACAGAAACGCAGCTGACTGACCAGTTCCCTGTGCTAGATGAATCAGGTCCCTAACCAGGTGGATGTTATCCTGAATGGACCGACCAGGGACTGTGTAAGACTGGTCATGGTGAATCAGCTGAGACAGCACAGAGCCCAGGCGATTTGCCATCGCCCGTGCAAATACTTTATACTCTGTGCATAGGAGAGAGACCGGGCGCCAGTTTTTCAGCAGGCGGAGTTCCCCCTTCTTGGGCAGCAGGACAACCACTGCTCGACGCCACGAAAGGGGCATCTCCCCTGTCGCCAGGCTCTCCCCCAGAACCAACATGTAATCACCCCCCAGGATACCCCAGAAGGCTCTTACAAACTCTACCGTCAGCCCATCCAGCCCGGGGGACTTACCCCTCCTGAGCTGATGCAGTGCACGAGTCAACTCCTCCAAAGATAAAGGGCCATCAAGAAGATCGGCCACCTCCCTATCTATAACCGGTAGACTCTCCCACAGGTCCTGCTGAGCTTCCCCGCTGACTCCACCTGCGGAGAACAGGGAACCATAAAAGGACCTGACCAAGGCACTAATCCTCTCTGGATCCGTGACAGAGGAGCCATCATCTGCGAGCAGCTCCACGAGCTGCTTGCGGGCTCCCCGCCCTTTCTCCAGAGAGAAAAAGAAAGGCGAAGCTCGATCCAGATCGTGCAGCATCTGGACCCGCGCCCTCACGTAAGCGCCTCGGGACCGCTCAAGTTGCAGGTTCCTCAAGGCTTCCTTCTTCTCATGAAACACACCCCATTCGCAAGAGTCACCTCCAACCTGACCCAGGCGAGACTCTGCGTCCATCAGCTCCCTCTCAAGCTTCTCAACCGCTGAGTCCCGCCGCCCGGTCGACCCCCACGTGTATTCCTTACAAAAAATACGGATGTGAGCTTTCCCCACATCCCACCACTGCCTTAGGGAAGAGAAGCATCTCTGCCTCTCTCTCCACCGCACCCAAAACCGAGTGAATGACTCCCGGAAACACCGATCCTCCAGCAGCCGGTTATTAAAGTGCCAGTACGCAGACCCAGCCCGAACGCGCGCTGGATTAAAATCCACACGCACCAGACAGTGGTCCGAGCATGGCACCAGCTGCATTGAGGCCGCTGAGACACGGGAAACAAACGCTCGGGAGATATATATTCGATCAATGCGGGAACCACCGCCCTCAGACCTCCGCGAAAAAGCAGTGGAGTCTGGGTTGAGGTCCCGCCACGCATCAACCAACTCAAAAGAATCAATCAACCCTCTCAGCTTCTTTGCTACAGCAGGAGCACACTGAGTACCAGAACGATCTCGCACCTCAAGTGTGCAGTTAAAGTCCCCCCCAAGGAAGACACACTCTCCCCGATCAATAGTGCTCAACAGAGCATTCACTTCCTGAATTAGGCCGGCCTGCATCGTGCCGGAGCTGGGGGCATACACGTTAATGAAATGCAACGGCATGCCATCCAGGCTCACGGCCAGATGGAGCAAACGTCCTGGCACAACTTCTTGCACTTTTATAATATTGGGCAGGAAATTCTGAGCCAACAGAATGGCCACCCCACTCGAATTTGAGCTAAGATGACTCATATAGACCTCTCCTTCCCACTCCAACCTCCAAGTGGGTTCATCCTTGACAACAGTATGCGTCTCCTGCAGAAAACACACTGCAAATTTCCCCTCCCTAAGGACCGATAAAAGCTGGAACCTGCGAAAACTCGCTCTACTCCCGTTTAAGTTTAGGGTAGCTAACGTGAATGCACTGGTACATTAAATTGAAATCCTCATACTTTTCCTCCTGGGCTCTGTAGCCCTCTCTCTTTTTAGGAACTCCAAAAAGTCCCTAAACTGGCACTGCTCAGAGCCAGGAAGATCACTATCCTTGGTCGCAAGGATAGCCTCGAGAGTTTTAACTAAGGCCGACAGATCAGCCCACCGTCTCTTAGCAGCGTCAATCTTTCTCTTGTTGGTACGGCTTATTTTTAGAAACTCCCGCACCTCACAGATAACAATTTCATGAGACTCGTCCTTGGTTCCTGGGCTATCGTCCAAGTTACTCGCACCTGACACAACACGCTCAGCATCACCAAGGTCATTTTCAGAATTCGAAAAACCAGAGCTCTCTGGAATTTCGCCAACCCCTCCACACAAAACGGCCCCATCACTCTCCCTCTCCTCCGGCATGACACCACCCCCAGGATCAATGCCGGGGAAGGGTCCCGAAGCCCCTATCCGCATCACGCAGCCCACTGACTGGCTGGGCTCCTGCGCTCTGTCCTCACCCTCTATACCTGGGCCTGGGGAAGAGAAAACAAGAGGCACCCCCAGGGTCTGTGGTAAACTGGCACCCCCAGAATCTGAAAGAAGGTCGCTGCCTGAAATAACTCCGACCTCCACAGCACCGAAAGCACCCCCTCCACTGGCAACACCCAGAGGCTCTCCACTAGTTTTTTTCCCCTCCCCTGCCAAATCAACCGGCAATACAATACACACCTCAGAACCACCATTGGCTCTAAAATTGAGCACTGATTGGAACACCACTCCCCCCCCCCCCCCCCCCCCCTCGGGCTGACTTTGCTCATCCCCCGTCTCAGGGTCCGCACTACCAGGGGAGCTTACCCCACCCTCCTGCGTGCTAACACCCTCAGTAGGCCTCTGAAACGAGGGGACCTCCTCCGACCCAGAAGACACACCCCCAGGGGAGCCAAGATCAACACACGATGAGATCCCCCCCTCGGAGGGCCCCTGAGACAAAACGACATCCCCCCGCCCAGAGGACACAACTCCAGAGGGGTCTACCCCATCACCTGACCCTGTGGTACCCTCGAGAGATCCCTGAGGTGGATGCTCAACCTCCAACCCAGACGACGTCATTTCCTGACCTCCAACCACATCGGTGGTGGAAGATCTGGAAAAATCCACCCCCCTAACTTTGGACTCACGTCCCTGCTCTTCCTCACCAGGCCCAATCCTCCTTTTTGTCCCACTAGCATGCGGCGGTGTGGTAACCTCCATAAGGAGAGGGTCTTCCTCCTCCACACTACCCCCCGCCTCCTTACCACCCGCGCGTTTTACCTTCCCTACCCCCTTCAGAGCCACCTCAGCTCCTTGCTGGGCCACGGCAGTTTCACTCTGGACCCCCCTGGAGCTGACAGGCGCCCCTTGGGTGATCTCCGCACTCGGCAGTAGCACACCCGCCTGCTTTTGACTCGCTTGGGTGATCTTTATCTGCTTATTCTTCTTCTTCTTCTTCAGCTCCCATTTCTCTCCCCCCTCACCCTGTGCCTCACCTTCAGCCACCCCCTCAGGTTCAGGATGTAGGGGGCGGGGGCCCTTGCTGCCCCGGGTCCCCAAGGCTGAAACTGCAGACCCAGAAGGGCTATCCCCGCTGCCCCGGATCACCGAGGCAGAGCCGGCAGCCCCTGCCAGGTCAGCGATTCCACCCCGCCCCTCCGAGACATGACGAGCAACCCCTGATGGGCCAGCAGTGCATTCCTGGGCCGCTGCGCGAGAAGTTCTAGCAGCGACCCCTTGATTAGGACATTCCCTTCGGAGATGTCCATAACCACCGCACGCATGACACCGTGCCTTTCCCCAACTCCAACGCACGGTTCTGGGGAGACCCCTACACTCCACCTCGAAACTCCCCTCATCACCTTCCCCCTCCCCTCCCCCACCTTCACGAACACCCTCCTTTTGAAACTAAGAATCCCTTTTTCCTCCGGGTCCCCCCCAGGGTGCATGAGCCTAAAGCACTTAGACCGCACCTCCCCAATCTGAGACAGGTGTGGAATGAGTGTCGCATCCGGAATACATGTGGGGCAACTCCGCAGGAGAACCGGTCTCACCCTGGACACCCATGGGTCCACCTGTATATGGACCCCCCCCCCCCCACTGAAATCCCCCTCTCCACCGCTATGGCCACATCCTCCCGGTTCTTCAGTATCATCTCAACCTTTCCCCTCTCGAGCTCGGAAGAGACAATAGCCCCCCTACCAAGAAGGGCATTCATAGCCTTCGTAATTGATCCCCTGGACATCTGGGGCCCAGTTTGAACCGAGATACCAAAACTGTCCCAGTCCAAGTCAACATGAGGCTCATGTTCAGATGTCCTCGCTTCCGCTGCTGATGTCACTACTGCGTAGCTCCTCGCCTTCTGCCGCGCCCCCGCCATCGCCATCCGGGCAGAGGCACAAACCAGCTCCCGGCACTCCAGCAGCTCAGCAAATCAATTCCCAGGGACAGTCACAGTCCAAAGCAATCCTCAAAAAGCAAAGTCCTGCAGCTGAAAGTAGGAAAGTCTCCAAGTTCATCCACCGCCGAGAACACCTTGCCTTGTCTTGCCGAACGCAAAAGCACCTTCTTCACATTAAGCCAGGCAGCCGCACTGTGCAAAATGACTTTAGGGCAGAGAAACAGTGCCAAAAACACGACAAAGACACCGAAAACTTCATACCCTCGCTCTCCAGGCACTCTTGGCAGTCCGCCAGGAAAGTTTCAACAGTCCTCTGTTCCTTCCTCTCGACAACTCTCTTGAAAGGCTGGTTAAAACCTCTCAACCACTGGAGCTGAGAAAGGCACAGCCTCTCTCTCTCTCTCTCTCTCTCTCTCTCTCTCTCTCTCTCTCTCTCTCTCTCTCTCTCTCTCTCTCTCTCTCGCTCTCTCCTCAGCTCTCTCTCTCTCTCTCTCTCTCTCTCTCTCTCTCTCTCTCTCTCTCTCTCTCTCTCTCTCTCTCTCTCTCTCTCTCTCTCTCTCTCTCCCCGTCTCTCTTCACAGCTCGCTCCTCGACTCATGCACGCCGCTCCAACCCCCCCCCCCCTCGCCTCTCAACCCATCCTCTCTCTCCCTCCTCTTCTCTCCCCTCCCCTCTCTCTCCACCCTCCTCCTCTCCCTTCCTCACAAAATACTTTTTTCTAACATTAAATATTCCCCGTTTGTTACATCTTTACCATTTTGAAATTGCTAAATTCTTAACGATTGTCCTTAATTCTTAAAGGCAACATTTCATTTCAAATACCGTTTTAAAAAGTAAATTTGCTGCCTTTTCATTGACAGCTTTTTGTGGGCGGTTTTTAAAGATAGTTTGTGGGGGCGGGTGCTTAGTGTCTGTCACCGTTTGTGCAGGCGGGCACGCGCTCTCCATTCAAGAAGACGCTCATCTGTTTGTGGGGGCGCGCTTAGTGTGTGTGACGACACACGCGCCCCCCCCCCCCCCTTTGGTGTAGGAGGCGCGCGCAGCATCTGAGCGCTCAGCGATTATTCGAATTCTTCACCAACCGTCATTCTTACTTTGCTTGTGAAGAGAAAATACCTGAATTGCATTTGTCTGACGATAATAATCAGCTTTATTCTTTATTGGATTGAATTTATTTGTTTCTCATTTACCTGATCATTATAAATCTTAAAGAGTGCATTTTATTTAAAAGATTATTTTTTTTACATTAACATTTGATTGCATTTCATTGTTAATTTCTTTATTTTTATTACATTGAATTTTCTCATTTAACTGTTCATTATAAATCTTCAAGAGTGCATTTCATTTTAACATTAACATTTCATTGCATTTCATTGTTAAATTCTTTATTTGTTTTTCATTGAATTGAATTATTTCTCACTTAACATCGCTACTTTTTAACGATAATAATTTCAAATCCCCTCCCACCCTCCTCTCTCCCCCTTCCTCAACCCCCTTCCTCTCACCTTCTTCATCCCCTGCTCTCAAAAAATATTTTTTCTAACGTTAAATTTTCCCCGTTTGTTAGATCTTTACCATTTTGACATTTCTAAATTCTTAACGATTGTCTTTGTTAACGAAAATCATTGTTATTTCACTTAGTCATCGTGACTTTTTAAAAATTATATAGTTTGTGGGGGCGGGTGCTTAGTGTCTGTCACTGTTTGTGGAGGCGGGCACGCGCTCTCCATTCAAGAAGACGCTCTGATCTGTTTGTGGGGGCGCGTGCTTACTGAAGAGTGCATTTCATTTAAAATATTATTTTTTTTACATTAACATTTGATTGCATTTCATTGTTAAATTCTTTATTTGTTTTTCTGTCTTTTCATTGACAGCTTAGATTCTAAAACATTGCTTTTTCACTTTCTCAACCTTTAAATTTTTTTGACTTTTTTTTGATTTTTAAAAAAATATAGTTTAAAAAAACTTTTTTCTAACATTACATTTTCCCCGTTTGTTACATCTTTACAGTTTTGAAATTTCTAAATTCTTAACGATTGTCTTTCATTCTTAAAGGCAACATTCCATTTCATAGACAGCATTTTTTTGATTTTTAATTGACGTTTAAATAGGCAACACATTAAAAAAAAAACATTTCATTGTAATTGACAACAGGTTTCATTGTGATTGATTTCATTCTAGAGGAAAGGCTCCATTTTCAAGAAATTGATCTGTTTTCATTGACAACTGAGATTTCTAAACAATTTATTTGTGATATATTTCATTTGATCTAAAAGCTACCATTTTGAATAAATTCATCTGTCATCATTGATAACTGAGAGTGTGTTTGGGCTTTTTTCAATTCGGAAAAATTCAATTTTGAATAACTTAATCCAGTCTTTATTGCCAACTGAGATTCTGTTTTCAAATCATGCCAAGAGGATGGAATAGACATACAGGACGGTCGATGTGGTGAAAAAATGAGACATCGAGGAGTAATGAGGAAGAGAAAAGAACAACTGACTCAGCAAGAAAGAACATAACATCTCCGAGATGATCCGGAGATAAACAAGGAGAGAAGGGCACAAGAGACACAGCCAGACACATCTCAGTGTCTCTAAGATAGCCGGGGTACACAGCGGGAGAGAAGTGCACATGAGATGAACAAGGAGAGAAGGGCACAAGAGACACAGCCTGAAACATCTCAGTGTGTACAAGATAGTCAGGAGAGACAGCGGGACAGAAGTGCACAAGAGTCAGAGCCAGAAATAAGTCAACGTCTCAGAAATAATCGAGAGAGGGAGCAGGAGAGAAGGACTCGAGAGACAGAGCCAGAAACAAGTCAACGTCTCAGAAATAAACGAGAGACGGAGAAGGAGAGAAGGTCTCGAGAAACAAAGCCGAAAAGAAGTAAATGTCTCAGAAATAAACGAGAGAGGGAGCAGGAGAGAAGTACTCGAGAAATGCATCAAGAAACAACTCAACATCTTGAGGAACATCAAGAAAGAATACAAATGAGAAGGGATGCAGAGATGGGAGATGAAAGAACTAGAAGGCCTGGATGAACAACGAAATGCACGACGTACAAGGAGAAATATTAATGTTGATGTTGGGCAAATGACCAATGTTTGTCTTCATTGTCGAGCTGAACGCTACTCAGCAGAAACGACCAACATTTGCTGCACGAAGGGTAAGGTCAACATTGCTCCTCTGAAAACATTCCCGAATGCACTCATTAATTTGTATACGAGTGGCACGCCACAATCACATGAGTTCCAAAAGAATATTAGACAATACAATTGCCTCTTTCAATTCACGCCATTTGGTGCCAAGGAAGTGATGTCACATGGATGGAATCCTTCAGTGACCATTCAAGGCCAAATTCATCATTTCATTGGTTCTTTGATGCCTGACCAAGATCAACAAAGTAAATTCTTACACATCTATTTCATGGAGTATACTCCCAGATGGTGCTATTCAAAGGGACACTGTTGAAATGCTTGAAAACATGATAAGACTAAACAACCCTTACATTCATTCACTTGTGATGGCGATGGAGAGAATTAGAGATTTACCGGAGGCATCAATCGCTATTGATCCCAATTATCTGCCACCTTTCCAACATGAACGGAGGTTTCAACACGCAAACTGCAAATTAAGTTGCCGTCCTCATAGCAAACATTAATGAGCCTGTGGCAACATCACGCCACATTGTCACAGTCTGCCCTCTCCTCATTCTCATCCACTTCACTCCCCGGTACTTTTCCACCGGTCCCTCCTTCTCCTCACCTTCTCCTCACCTGCCTGCCTGCCACTCCCCTCTCATCAGCCCGACTCTCCTCACCGTTCACACAGTGCCAGTTTGTTCTCAGCATTCATGCAAGACTCTCCGGCGATTTGCCGACTGCCTACACGGATTCGAACCTGCCTGCCACTGACCATTCCGTCCTGTCGTCTTCCCGGATATCACCCCAGCCTTCTGTCCCCGACCACGGCCGTCCCGTACCTCCTGGTTTCTGTCTGCCTCTCTCCTGGGCTGTTTGGTGTATCCCTGCAACGGCTCCGCGACTTCCTGCCTGGCTTCGACTCTCCTTTCATCTGTCCCTCGCTGGTTTTTTTTGCATCGTGTGTTGGATCTCCTGGTTACCGGACCTTCCGCTACCCCGACTACGTCTCCTGCCTACCCCTCTTCGGAACCCTCGCTCAATCCTGAGCCTCTGTGTTACTACTCTGTGTTACAGTATCGTAATAAAGTTCAGTACCAATTATACCTGCCTGATTCTGTGCTGCTATTGGGTCCAAACTATACCCGTTACAGTACAATCTGGCCAACAATGGACTCAGCGCACACAATGTCTCCGTCAAACCGCTTCGAGAGGATTGAACGCACGCTCCTGCAGCACGAAGCTATGATCACTGCCTCCAACTCCGAGGTTCGACAGGCTGTGTCAAACCAAGAGCAGGCATTGATTGCACTAGCCACCCAGGTCCAACAGCTGACGACCACCCTCGCCCAGGCTACACCCCGTGCTTCGCCTCCGGCTCCGACAGCACCAGCTCCCGGTCCGCCAGGACCATCACCTGAGCCCCGGGTGGGAACCCCGGAGCGCTACGCTGGAGACCCGGCGGGCTGCAACCCATTCATCACGAACTGTTCCATTCTCTTCGCCCTACAGCCCTACACCTTCGCCCAGGAAGCGGCGAGAGTGGCGTTTACCATTAATCACCTGACTGGCAGAGCTCGGCTGTGGGGAACGGCTGAATGGGAGCGACGCACGTCGGCTTGCTCCTCTTTCCAGGCCTTCGCCGCGGAGCTTTGCAAGGTGTTCGGTGAGGTTTCGATGGGTCCGGACGCTGCGGGAGGTCTGCTGGGGTTGAGCCAGGGGAACCAGAGCGTCGCTGACTTCGCCATCGACTTTCGCACCAGGGCCCGTCAGAGAGATTGGAACGCTCCGGCCCAGCGTGACGCTTTCTTGCTGGACTTGAATGACTATATCAAGGATGAGTCGGTGTCCCACGAACTTCCTTCTTCTCTGGATGGGCTTATCGAGCTAACGACCCGACTGGACCGACGCATCCTGTCGAGATGTCGGGAGAGGCGACAGGGACAGGCGGTCCGCCAGCTATCCACCCAAGCTCGTTTTCCACCGGAGACTGGACTACCCTCGTCGGGGAAACCGTCGAGGCAACCCGAACCCATGCAGGTGGGTCGCACCAGTCTCACCCCCGAGGAACTGGAACGTTGGCGTCGGGAGAACCTCTGTCTCTACTGTGGCCTGGTGGGTCATTACATCTCCAAGTGTCCAGTAAAAGGCCAGACTCGCCAGTAGCGGAGGAATTACTGGTGAGTCGAACCTCTGAACTTTCCTCTGCCCGACGCCCTCTTTGTCATGCCCGTCTGCTGTTGTCTGATGGTTCTCACACGCTCGCCGCCTTCATAGACTCTGGTTGTGACATTAATCTTATGGACATGGAACTAGCCCGCCAGCTAGGCATCAGTTGTGTTCCACTGCCTAAACCAGTTCCCGCCAACGCCCTCGACGGCCATCTCCTGGGGACTGTTTCTCACCAGACGGTCCCAGTGCGCATGCACCATGAGACCATCCAGTTCCACATCCTGCAGTCTCCCCGTCTTCCCCTCATCCTGGGTTACCTCTGGCTTCGGCGACACAACCCCAACATCGACTGGAGGACGGGGGTCATCTTGGGTTGGAGCCCTTCCTGCCTCCAAGTGTGCCTGAAGCAAGCCGCAGCTCCTCAACCGGTCACCTGCTCCAGTACTGCTCCAGATCCGACGGGGGTCCCAGTCGAGTACCAGGACTTTAGGGAGGTTTTTAGAAAGTCTAGGGCCACCTCCCTTCCTCCTCATCGGCCCTATGACTGCGCCATAGACCCCCTGCCTGGTTCCGCTCCGCCTTTACTCCCTGTCCGCCCCTGAGAGAGGCGCCATGGAGAAATACATAACCGACTCCGTGGCTGCTGGTCTCATCCGTCCCTCCTCGTCTCCTGCTGGGGCTGGGTTCTTCTTCGTGGAGAAGAAGGACAAATCTCTGCGTCCCTGCATAGATTACCGGGGGCTCAACGGCACCACGGTGAAGAATCGCTACCCTCTCCCACTCATCTCCTCTGCTTTCGAGCTCCTGGATGGGGCCACCATCTTTTCGAAGTTGGGTCTACGCAACGCCTACCACTTGGTCCGCATCAAACAGGGAGATGAGTGGAAGACCGCCTTCAACACTCCCACGGGACATTATGAATATCTGGTGATGCCCTTTGGCCTCACCAACGCCCCGGCCGTCTTCCAGCCTTTGTTCAATGACGTTCTCAGAGACATGTTGAACAAGTACGTGTTCGTCTATATTGATGACATCCTCATCTTTGCACGGACCAAGGAGGAATACGTACACCACGTCCAGGCAGTTCTGCATCGGCTCCTGGAGAAGT
>NW_026575997.1:0-19529 GCF_028641065.1 Leucoraja erinaceus | reverse complement strand
CCCAATGCTGGGCGAGTCCAGACCCAAGGGCCCCCAGTCTTAGAGATAAAGGGGAGGTAATTAAGACTGCGGTGTGGAAAAAAACTTTTTCACCCAGAGAGTTGTGAATTTATGGAAATCCCTGCCACAGAGGGCAGTGGGAGGTCAAATCACTGGAGGGATTTAAGAGTTAGATAGAGCTCTGGGGGTCAAGGGATATGGGGAGAAGGCAGGCACGGGTTATTGATAGGGGACAATCAGCCATGATCACAATGAATGGCGGTGCTGGCTCAAAGGGCCAAAAAGGTCCTCCTGCACCTATTTTCTATGATTCTACGTAACTAAGAAAATGGACAAGGGAGAGCCACTGGATGTAGTGTACCTGGACTTTCAGAAAGCTTTTGATAAGGTCCCACATAGGAGGTTAGTGGGAAAAACTAGAGCACATGGTATTGGGTTAAGGTACTGTCATGGATAGAACATTGGTTGACAGACAGGAAACAAAGAGTAGGGATTTTAGGAGCAAAAACAGGAAGGCAGATTACGATATGCTTTTATGATATGCCATTTATTGTCACTATACATGTACAGTGAAACTGAAAGCTGCTCGTACTCAGTGCATACATACAATTTTACACAAAAAACAAGAAACAGAAAAACAAAACAGAAGGGAGATGGGGGGGGGGGGAATAGGTGCACAAATTCTACGGCGCTACATACATATATACATATATACAGATGGAAGTCCGTGTTGGGCGGTGTAGTCAGTGCATGTGTGGATTTGAATTTATGGTAGATATAATTCTCGGGAAGCAGCTATTCCTGAGTCTGTTTGTCCTGGATTTGATGCACCTATAGCGCCTTCCAGAGGGCAGCAGGTCGAACAGTCCAAACGCAGGATGGGAGCTGTCTTTGGTGATCTTCTTTGCCCTGCTAAGGCAGCGGGAGGTGTAGATGTCCATCAGGGAGGGGAGAGGGCAACCAATGATCCTCTGCGCTGTCCTGGTTACCCTCTGAAAGCACTCCCTGTCTGCCATGGTGCAGCTGCCATACCATGCTGTAATGCAGTATGTCAGCAGGCTCTCGATGGACGAGCGGTAGAAGGTCAGAAGCAGGTTAGAGTCCAGGTTGTGCTTCCTGAGGACCCTCAGGAAGTGCAGCCGCTGCTGAGCCTTCTTGATGACCGCCGTCGTGTTGTCCGTCCAGGAGATGTCAGCAACGATATGGACGCCGAGAACCGGAAGGTGTTGACCCTCTCCACACACTCGCCGTTAATGTGTAGGGGGACTAAGTCGGTGCTGTGCCTCCTGAAGTCGACAATGAGCTCTTTTGTTTTCCTGGCGTTCAGAGCCAGATTGTTTTCTGAGCACCAGGTTGTCAACTTCAGGACTTCCTCTCTGTAGGCTGCCTCGTCTCCCTTTGAAATAAGTCCGACCACAGTAGTGTCGTCAGCAAATTTGACGATGCGGTTGTTGTTGTGGGCCGGACTACAGTCGTAGGTGTAGAGACAGTATAAGAGGGGGCTTAGCACACAGCCCTGTGGGGAACCGGTACTCAACCTGCGAGTGGAGGAGAGGTGGGGGCCGAGTCTCACAGTCTGGGGCCGGTTTGTGAGGAAATCCTTAATCCAGGCACATGTGACAGTGGGGAGGCCGAGAGTGACCAGTTTACCAATGAGGATGTCCGGGATGATTGTATTAAAGGCTGAACTGAAATCCACAAAGAGCATCCGGACGTAGCTCTGCCCCTGCTCCAGATGGCTCAGCACAGAGTGGAGAGCTACGGTGATGAATAGAATAGAATAGAATAGAATAGAATAGAATAGTTTCTTTATTGTCATTGTAACATGGGCCATGTACAACGAAATTAAAAATGTCAGCCAGTCAGTGCAGCATTCAAACATTTCTAAAGCTAACGAAACATCCACGGTAAAATAATAAAGATAAGCAAATAAATAAATATCACAGACAAAGCACGCATACACACCCAACCCTCCATCCTTCTGTCGATTTCACCGTTACCACAGTCCCTTAGTCTGTATCGCCCCTGCGTTCCTTGGCGGCTACATTTAGTGCTTTTATAGCAGTGGGGTAAAAACTGTTTTTTAGTCTATTTGTCCTTGTCCTTGTAGATCTGTACCGTCTGCCTGACGGCAACAGTTCAAACAGGGAGTGTCCGGGGTGGGAGATGTCCTTTATTATATTCTGGGTTTTTTTGGTGCAGCGGGAACTGTGTAGGTCCTCCAAGGTAAGGAGTCTTCTGTGGATCTGTTTTGGCGATAAGCGAATTGGTGGGGGTCGAAGTCTGGTGGTAGATAGTCCTTGATGTGCTGGAGGACCAATCTCTCGAAGCACTTTGTGATTACCGGAGTGAGGGCAACAGGACGGTAGTCCATTACCATCTAAATGGTGTCATGTTCGGAAATGCGGAAGTACAACGGGATCTGGGGGTCCTTGTTCATCAGTCAATGAAAGTAAGCATGCAGGTACAGCAGGCAGTGAAGAAAGCGAATGGCATGTTGGCCTTTATAACATGAGGAGTTGGGTATTGGAGCAAACGGGTCCTTCCACAGTTGTACAGGGCCCTAGTGAGACCACACCTGGGGTATTGTGTGCAGTTTTGGTCTCCAAATTTGAGGAAGGACATTCATGCTATTGCGGGAGTGCAGCGTAGGTTCACGAGGTTAATTCCTGGGATGGCGGGACTGTCATATTGAATGAATGGAGCGATTGGGCTTGCATACACTGGAATTTAGGATGAGATGGGACCTTATTGAAACGTATTCAGGGATTGGGTATGCTAGAGGCAAAAAACATGTTCCCGATGTTGGGGGAGTCCAGAACCAGGTAGGCCAATTAAAACGGAGATAAGGGAAAAACGTTTTCACCCAGAGTTGTGAATCTGTGGAATTCTCTGCCTCAGAAGGCAGTGGAGGCCAATTCTCTGGATGCTTTCAAGAGAGAGTTGGTAAGAGCTCTTAAAGATAGCGGAGTCAAGGGATATGGGGAGAAGGCAGGAAAGTGGTACTGATTGAGGATGATCAGCCATGATCACTGTGAATGGTGGTGCTGGCTCGAAGTGCCAAATGGCCTACTCCTGCACCTATTGTCTATTGTTTATTGATTGTTAGAATCATAAATGGCCTCAAAACTAGCCCTTCGGCCCATCTCGTCAATGCTGCCCAAGTTACTGAGTTAGTAACTTGGTCCCTGTCCCTCCAAACATTTCCTATCTATTTAACTGTCCAAATATTTTCAAACATTGTCATTTTCCATGTCGGAGAAGCTAGTAGAGGCAGGTAAAATAACAATGTTTAAAGATATTTAGACAGGTACATTGATAGGAAAGTTTGGGGAGACATGGACCAGGCACGGGCTTCTGGGAAGAACACAGTTTGCAACTTGGTCCCCATGGACGATTTGGGCTGAAGGGCCTGTTTCAATGCTGTATAGATATTTAAACATTGAAAAGCTGTATGAAAATGTTACCCCTTTAAATCTTCCCCCTCTTAACTTAAACCCTGTGCCCTCTAGTTTTAAACTCCCCAACACCAGGGATAAGACTGTGACCAGGTATACAAAAATGCTGGAGAAACTCAGCGCGTGCAGCAGCATCTATGGAGCGAAGGAACTAGGCAAAGTTTCGAGCCGAAACCCTCATCAGTCTGAAGAAGGGTTTCGGCCCGAAACTTTGCCTATTTCCTTCACTCCATAGATACTGCTGCACCCGCTGGGTTTCTCCAGCATTTATGTGTACCTGGCATTTTCCAGCATCTGCAGTTCTTTCTTAAACAAAAGACTGTGACCATCCACCTTATCTTTGCCTCTCATGGTTTTATTAACTTCTGTCAAGTCACCCTTCAGCCTCCAATGATCATGAAAATAATCCCCAGCCTCTTCGTGTTACACAAATCTAAAAACCCGTACAGAAAGTCACATGGTTTCTGTGAGTTGCTGGTCTTTCAACTATATCTCAGTGATTGCAAAAATACCATATACCCACATGCTGATCAGAGTTAAGTTCGTCTGCTTTACTGGTCAGAATCTTTACAAAAAGATGTAATTTGACCTTCTCATCCTACCATGTACAACATCATTCCCATCTCTGTTCTACCTAATGACTGACCTAGTGTAGAGGGGAGGGGGATGATTGGAGGAGGGAGCGCCGCGCCCGTCTGACCCCCGACACCTCCCTCCTCCAAGGGTCTGTTTTGAAAGCACCGTTGGCTCCTCTATAATCTTTGGTTGGTGGAGTGGCAGCAGCAGCCGCTAATAGGCCGGGCGGGGCGGGGTGCGGGAGGAGATGGAGCCGTCGCCGCCGCTGCTGCTGCTGTGCGGGGCCCGACATTCGCACCGACCCTCCGTCACGCCACACTTAGCATCTTTCCCACAACCGTCGCCGACACAAAACGTCACGTTCCTTTTCTCCAGAGATGCTGCCGGACCCACGGAGTTACTCCAGTTTTTTGTATCTATCTTCGGTACAAACTAAGTTGCCAAGCCGGGCAAAATGACTCGCCGTTTAGGTTGCCCGGCGGCACTTTGAGTAGTCGTTGGCACCCGGGCAACCTTTAATTTGAGCCCTGTCACAGTTTAAAGATAAGAGGGAAGTCGGACCAAGATGAGAAAATCATTTTTCACACAGAGGGTTGGTGAATCTGTGGAATTCTTTGGCCACAAAAGGTGGGGAGGTGGGGGGGGGGGGGGGCTGCGTGCTACAGGCAGGAAACATGTTCCCGATGTTGGGGGCCACAGTTTAAGAATAAGGGGTAAGCCATTTTGAACGGAGATGAGGAAACACTTTTTCACACAGAGAGTTGTGAGTCTGTGGAATTCTCTGGTGGAGGCCGGTTCTCTGGATGCTCTATGTAGTGACAGTTAGACACTCGGGATTGATTTAATAGTCTGCCTTCTGGTAGCAGAGTCTGTGAGTGTTGCACGGGGTGGGGGGGACTGCGTGCAGGGCTCCAAGCAAAGATACTATTAACATACTATAAACATAGTAAACACAAACTATTTCCCCGCAACGCTGATTACACTGCGAGAGGCATAACTAAAGTCGTCGGGTTTACTGAAATGGCGAAAGTTACACTCCGTTGCGTACTACACGTCAGTCCATTTGATTTTGCTGGAGTTGTCTATCTTCTTCTGCTCTATGATCTTTGCTGATGAGCAAGGAAACCAAGATCTCGTTGCACTTCCCCATCAATAATCTCCATCGGTTCCTTGTTTTTGCAAATCAACCCCCATGGAGACAGTCACATGATTTCTGTGAAAAGCGAAGGGTGTGATTGTGGTGAAACTGAAAGCACTGAAGCTGTCAGTATTACCAGGCACAATCTGAGCACAAGTCACTCTGACAATCTGAAGCAGCCAGTCCCCTGTCCGGGACACTGAAGGAAGGAGCTGGTAATCAGTCACTGTGCGTTTTTGCTGTCTATTGGTCTGTGTTACACTTATTCAGTGCTGTCTCCGGTGTTCAGTTCACTCACCTTCCAATGTTATTTCTGCAGAGCGTGAGCGGTAAGACTGTGTGATCGGAGCCACAGACACAACTCTAGTGAGAGGTAAGGACAAGAGAGGGGACGGAGACCGGCAGCAGCTGTAAGATTGCCACAACGGAGGTATAGAATGAGGGCCAGGTAGAGTGGGGAGCGGCCGTGTTGGGAGGGATTGTGAAGTCAAACTGATTCTGCCGAGGTTTAAACCCAAACAGAAGCTTACTGAGATACGGCCACTAATGCCAAAGTGCTCACCAACTGACATTCACCCATTGATCTGACCATTCCATAGGACTGCGCCCAGCATGGCCCCATCCATAGGTGGACTATCTATCTTCTGGCACAAAAAAACATTCTTGGATACACTTTAAAAACTTTAATTTTGAGCCCTGTCACAGTTTAAGGATAAGAGGGAAGTCGGACCAAGATGAGAAAATCATTTTTTACACAGAGAGTGGTGAATCTGTGGAATTCTCTGCCACAGAAGGTAGTTGAGGCCAGTTCATTGGCTATATTTAAGAGGGAGTTAGATGTGGCCCTTGTGGCTAAAGGGATCAGGGGGTATGGAGAGAAGCCAGGGATGGCATACTGAGTTGGATGATCAGCCATGATCATATCGAATGGCGGTGCAGGCTTGAAGGGCCGAATGGCCTACTCTTGCACCTATTATCGATGTTTCTATGTTCACCAGACTGATTCCTGGAATGTCAGGACTTTCATATGAAGACTGGATAGACTCAGCTTGTACTCGCTAGAATTTAGAAGATTGAGGGGGGATCTTATGGAAACTTACAAAATTCTTAAGGGGTTGGACAGGCTAGATGCAGGAAGATTGTTTCCCATGTTGGGGAAGTCCAGAACAAGGGGTCACAGTTTAAGGATAAAGGGGAAATCTTTTAGGACTGAGATGAAAAAAACATGTTTTACACAGAGTGGTGAATCTCTAGAAGTCTCGGGTTTAGAAGGTTAATTCCCAGGATGGCGGGACTGAATATGCTGAGAGAATGGAGCAGCTGGGCTCTTATACTGGAATTAATGAGAGGGGATCTTATTGAAACATATAAGATTATTAAGGGTTTGGACATGCTACAGGCAGGAAACATGTTTCCGATGTTGGGGGCCACAGTTTAAGAATAAGGGGTAAGCCATAAAGAACGGAGATGAGGAAACACTTTTTCACACAGAGAGTTGTGAGTCTGGAATTCTCTGGTGGAGGCCGGTTCTCTGGATGCTCTGTGTAGTGACAGTTAGACACTCGGGATTGATTTAATAGTCTGCCTTCTGGTAGCAGAGTCTGTGAGTGTTGCACGGGGTGGGGGGGACTGCGTGCAGGGCTCCAAGCAAAGATCCAAGCAAAGATACTATTAACATAGTAAACACAAACTATTCCCCCGCAACGCTGATTACACTGCGAGAGGCATAACTGAAGTCGTCGGGTTTGCTGAAATGGCGGAAGTTACACTCCGTTGCATACTACTCGTCAGTCCATTTGATTTTGCTTGAGTTGTCTATCTTGCTCTGCTCTATGATCTTTGCTGATGAGCAAGGAAACCAAGATCTCGTTGCACTTCCCCATCAACAATCTCCATCCGCTCCTTGTTTTTGCAAATCAACCCCCATGGAGACAGTCACATGATTTCTGTGAAAAGCGAAGGGTGTGACTGTGGTGAAACTGAAAGTACTGAAGCTGTCAGTATTACCAGGCACAATCTGAGCACAAGTCAGATTGTGCGGGGCACTGAAGGAAGGAGCTGGTAATCAGTCACTGTGCGTTTTGCTGTCTATTGGTCTGTGTTACACTTATTCAGTGCTGTCTCTGGTGTTCAGTTCACTCACCTTCCAATGTTATTTCTGCAGAGCGTGAGCGGTGAGATCGTGTGATCGGAGCCACAGACACAACTCTAGTGAGAGGTAAGGACAAGAGAGGGGACGGAGACCGGCAGCAGCTGTAAGATTGCCACGACGGAGGTATAGAATGAGGGCCAGGTAGAGTGGGAGCGGCCGTGTTGGGAGGGATTGTGAAGTCAAACTGATTCTGCTGAGGTTTAAACCCAAACAGAAACTTACTGAGATACGGCCACTAATGCCAAAGTGCTCACCAACTGACATTCACCCATTTATCTGACCATTCCATAGGACTACGCCCAGCATGGCCCCATCCATAGGTGGACTATCTATCTTCTGGCACAAAAAAACATTCTTGGATACACTTTAAAAACTCTACCGTCTGTCTCACGAAGATGATCCCACAATACTGGGAAAATTCAAATCCCCGATTATTCCAATACAATTTCTCTCTGCAATTTTCCTTGATATTTGCTCCTCTATCTTCTGCTAACTGTTGGGAATCTACTCCCCTTTTTAACCTCTACCCATATTGTTGCATTTGAAGTGCCTGCTCAATCATCCTCCCTCATTAGTGCAATGATGATGTCCTTCACAAATCATGCAATGCTCTCTCCTCTTACACTGCCCTTGTCATGCCTGGAACTTCTATACCTTTTAACATTGAGTTGCTGGTCTTTCAACTATGTCTCAGTGATTGCAAAAATACCATATACCCACATGCTGATCAGCGTTAAGTTCATCTGCTTTACTGGTCAGAATCTTTACAAAATAGATGCAATTTGACCTTCTCGTCCTACCATGTACAACATCATTCCCACCTCTGTTCTACCTAATGACTGACCTAGTGTTTCTACAATTGACTGAAACTTACCCTCAATCACACATGTAGTCGAAGTCCCATTTCTCTGACCAAATTAGTTTCAAACCTTCTCAACAATAAATAGGGGTAAAACTGCCAGCAAGGATATTGGACTTTGCCCCATTCAGGTGCAAACTGACCTGCTTGTATAGGCTGCACCCATTCCAGAAATGTCTATGTCCCAACAGCCAAAGCCCTCCCTCCTACATCATCCCTTTGGCCACACATTCATCTGGCCTATCTTTGTATTCCTATACTCAGGAGCATGTGACACCAGAAACAATGCAGAGATTACAATCTTGAACGTCCTGCTCATGATTCTGCTATGTAATGCATGGAAGGATACAAATCTAATGCGGGCAAATGGATTAATGTATATGGGCAAAGATGTATGGACATGGTTGGCCAAAGGGCCTGATTAGTGTCATACAGCACGGTAACAGACCCTTTAGGCAAGTCTGAAGAAGGGTCTCGACCCGAAACATCACACATTAACTTCTCTCCAGAGATTCTGCCTGTCCCGCTGAGTTACTCCAGCTTTTTGTGTCTACCTTCAGCCCAATAAAGTAACAAGTAAAATGCATGAAGGGATGCCAGTGGATGTAGTGTATCTAGACTTTCAGAAAGCCTTTGATAAGGTCCTGCACGGGAGACTGGTGACTAAAATTAGAGCACATGGTATTGGGGGTAGTGTATTGACATGGATAGAAAATTGGTTGGCAGGCAGGAAGCAAAGATTAGGAGTGAACGGGTCCTTTTCAGAATGGCAGGCAGTGGCGAGTGGAGTGCCACAAGGCTCGGTGTTGGGGCCGCAACTGTTTACCATATATAGTAATGATTTGGAAGAGGGAATTATGAGCAACACTAGCGAGTTTGCGGATGACACAAAGCTGGGTGGCAGTGTGAACTGTGAAGAGGATGTTAGGAGGTTGCAGGGTGACCTGAACAGGTTGAGTGAGTGGGCAGATGCATGGCAAATGCAGTATAATATAGATAAATGTGAGGTTATCCACTTTGGCGGCAAAAATAAGGGGGCAGATTATTATCTCAATGGGGTTAGGTTTGGCAAGGGGGAGGTGCAGCGAGACCTGGGCGTCCATGTACACCAGTCACTGAAAGTTGGCGTGCAGGTACAGCAGGCAGTGAAGAAAGCTAATGGAATGTTGGCCTTCATAACAAGAGGATTTCAGTATAGGAGTAAAGAGGTTTTTCTGCAGTCGTATAGGGCTCTGATGAGACCACATCTGTAGTATTGTGTCCAGTTTTGGTCTCCTAATTTGAGGAAGGACATCTTTGTGATTGAGGCAGTGCAGCGTAGGTTCACGAGATTGATCCCTGGGATGGCGGGACTGTCATATGAGAAAAGATTGAAAAGACTAGGCTTGTATTCACTGGAGTTTAGAAGGATGAGGGGGTGTCTTATAGAAACATATAAAATTATAAAAGGACTGGACAAGCTAGATGCAGGAAAAATGTTCCCAATGTTGGACGAGTCCAGGGGCCACAGTCTTAGAATAAAGGGGAAGCCATTTATGACTGAGGTGAGAAAAAACTTTCTACCTTCTCTCTCTCCCAGAGTGTTGTGAATTTGTGGAATTCCCTGCCGCAGAGGGCAGTGGAGGCCAAGTCATTGGATGGATTTAAGAGAGAGTTAGATAGAGCTCTAGGGGCTAGTGGAAGCAAGGGATATGGGGAGAAGGCAGGCACAGGTTTTTGATTGGGGACGATCAGCCATGATCACAATGAATGGCGGTGCTGGCTCAAAGGGCCGAATGACTTCCTGCACCGATTTTGTATGTAATATTTCCATATGGACCAAGATACTGATTATAGTAGCGAGTCCCATTTTCTCACGTTTGGCCCATATTAATGATTTGGACGAGGGAATTGAATGCAACATCTCTAACGTTTGCAGATGACACGAAGCTGGGGGGCAGTGTTAGCTGTGAGGAGGATGCTCGGAAGCTGCAAGGTGACTTGGAATGGGGATCAGTGCAGGATGGAGAGGAGGGGTCTCAGAATAAGGGGAGTGGAGGGGGGCGTATGAGAGAGAGAGAGAGAGAGAGAGAGAGAGAGAGAGAGAGAGAAAGAAAGGGGCAGAGGAGGTGGGAAGGAAGGCCAACGCTCCTCGGACAACACCTGTCAGGCACGGAAATCACAACCGCGGACAGAATATCTTGGCGGCCGCGCGCGCATGCGCACACACACACACACGAGCGAGGATTCGGAGGCTTCTGTGAACGGTAATTTCAGCTCAATCCAGCGCTAAATGCAGCTCAGCTGCCTGTCTCGCCTACAGCCCTGTCTTAATCCGGACAGGGTTGTTGGTTAACCTGGCAGGACAGGCAGAGTGAGCTGGGATTTGCGCTGGCTGGGGGTCTGGGGGTACGGCGCCCGTCTGGCTCCCGACGCCTCTGGCCACCCCCGGGCGTGTGGAGGCTCTCGGGTGGGAACGGGGATGGTCCAGTGGCGGTTCGGCAGCGATTGCAGCGTCGGAGAGCCGAGATCGATCCTGGCTGCGGTGCAGGGCTGCCGAGAGTGTTTTGGCTCGTCTCCCTCCTCCTTCCTCCAATCACCCCCCCCCCACACTCTCCTTCCGCCTCTGACCGACACCTCCCTCCTCCAAGGGTCTGTTTTGAAAGCACCGAGAGATTTCCGAGAGAGCGCCGCCACCTACGGCCGTCATTTTTGGCCACCTCGCTCAGAGCCCCCCTCCGCCTTCCGGGACCAGAGGATTTTTCCCATCGATGACAAATCAGTGAGATATTCAGGTTTTTTAAAAATTCACCATTCTCTCTGCTGCCCCTGCTGGAGGGAGGGGGGAGACAATAAAACCAGGAAGTGGTGTGCCTCACTCACTCTCTGCGAGATGGATGAAGCCAAAGGGTCACGTCTTTCTGAGCTCTGAATAACACTGAACAAATGTCTACTCAACTGTGAGTCCCTGTAATGTGGTTTGAAAATGAAAACATGATTTGTTTGAAGTAAAAATGCTCTGCCCGCAAATGGTTGTTTGGGTGCTTTGTCTTGAAGTTAAAAGGCACTGCTGCAAATGGTGGTTTGGGTGCTTTGGCTTGAATTTATAAGGCACTCCTGCAAATGGTGGTTTGGGTGCTTTGGCTTGGAAGTTGAAAGGCATTGCAAATGGCGGTTTGGGTGCTTTAGCTTGAAGTTGCAAGGCACTACCTACTGCAAATAGCGGCTTGGTTGCTTTGGCTTGGTTTAAAGGCACTACTTACTGCAAATAGCGGCTTGAGAGAAACATAGAAACATAGAAATTAGGTGCAGGAGTAGGCCATTCGGCCCTTCGAGCCTGCACCGCCATTCAATATATGATCATGGCTGATCATCCAACTCAGTATCCCGTACCTGCCTTCTCTCCATACCCCCTGATCCCCTTAGCCACAAGGGCCACATCTAACTCCCTCTTAAATATAGCCAATGAACTGGCCCTCAACTACCTTCTGTGGCAGAGAGGTTCCAGAGATTCACCACTCTCTGTGTGAAAAAAAGTTCTTCTCATCTCGGTTTTAAAGGATTTCCCCCTTATCTTTAAGCTGTGACCCCTTGTCCTGGACTTCCCCAACATCGGGAACAATCTTCCTGCATCTAGCCTGTCCAACCCTTTAAGAATTTTTGTAAGTTTCTATAAGATCCCCTCTCAATCTTCTAAATTCTAGAGAGTATAAAACCAAGTCTATCCAGTCTTTTCTTCATAAGACAGTCCTGACATCCCAGGAATCAGTCTGGTGAACCGTCTCTGCACTCCCTCTATGGGCAATAATGTCCTTCCTCAGATTTGGAGACCAAAACTGTACGCAATACTCCAGGTGTGGTCTCACCAAGACCCTGTACAACTGCAGTAGAACCTCCCTGCTCCTATACTCAAATCCTTTTGCAATGAAAGCTAACATACCATTCGCTTTCTTTACTGCCTGCTGCACCTGCATGCCTACCTTCAATGACTGGTGTACCATGGCACCCAGGTCTCGCTGCATCTCCCCCTTTCCCAATCGGCCACCATTTAGATAATAGTCTGCTTTCCCGTTTTTGCCACCAAAATGGATAACCTCACATTTATACACCAAAATGGATAAGCTTTGGAGAGCTTTGGCTTGAAGTTGAAAGGCACTACTTACTGCAAATGGTGGTTTGGGTGCTTTGGCTTGAAGTTAAAAGGCACTCCTGCAAATGGTGGTTTTGGGTGCTTTGGCTTGAAAGGCACTCCTGCAAATGGTGGTTTGGGTGTTTTGGCTTGAAGTTAAAAGGCACTGCTGCAAATGGTGGTTTGGGTGCTTTGGGTAACTTCCTGTTTGCACTGTATATTGATTTTAGATAAAACGCTACCACTTACGGCTGTGATTTTTGGCCATCTTAGTCCCCCTCCCCTCAGCAGGCGCAGACGATTCTTCAATGAAAAATAAAAGTGTTATTAGTGTTTAAAAAATGTTGAGAATCTCTCTCCTGTCAATCATGCCATGAAGGCCACACCTTTTCCGATCGGAGGGGGAGGGGTTATAAAACCCAGAAGTGTGGGTGTGGCTTAGTCTCTGCATGAATGGGGATGGAGAGGTCACGACTCTGTCTGAGCTGTGAATCAACTGAACACACTGAATGTCTACTGAACTGTGAGTTTGGTGTATTGTGTGGTTTTATGGTGGTTTCAACCAGCTTGAAATGGTATAAAACTGCATTTGAATGTGGTGGCTTTGCATCGTGCATGAAATGGTATGAAACCGCATTTGAATGTGGTGGCGTTGCACCCTGCATGAAATGGTATGAAGCTGCATTTGAATTTGGTGGCCTTGCACCCTGCTTGAAATGGTATGAAACTGCACTTTGAATTTGGTGGTCTTGGATCCAGCTTGAAGTGGTATGAAGTATGAAACTGTACTTGAATTGGTTGGCCTTGCACCCTGCTTGAAGTGGTATGAAACTGCACTTGAATTCGGTGGCCTTGCACCCTGCCTGAAATGGTAGTAAAATGGATTTGAATTTGGTGGCCTTGCACCCTGCTAGAAATGTAATTTCAAGGAATAGCCATGAGTCAACTGCCAGCCCACCAGCCGTGAGTGAGCTGCCAGCACATCAGGCTTGAGAGACTGAGCTGCCACCCCAATAACCTATACCAGTGCTCCAGAAAGCCCCCCCACTGGCCACCAATATTGGAATTGGTGGAGAGGTGGAATATTGCGTCGTGGGACCAGCCTACCCGTGTGAACATGGGACACACCGGGTCCCACTTAGTCTAGTATTATTATAAAACTCTTGGATGTTTACGTATTTGTCTGTTTGCTTGTGTGTTTGTGTCTTTTTCTACACACGAACGGTGAAAATACATATTCCGGTATAGATTTACCTCATGATCTCAAAAATCACCTCATCTGAAAATTTGATTCATTATTTCCCGACTTATTTCTTCAAATTGTTCACAACTCTGATATCTTTTATAAATCTAATGAGCAAGATGACGTCATAATGCCTCTGCTCCTCGCGGCCAGCTGCGCAGAGCTTTCAGAGCGCAGCCTGCTAGGCACTGTTTTTGCACGAGCTGCTAGTTACGTTAACCCCTCCCCCCCTGGTTGTACAAAAGATGTAGAAAGAATGAACAAGTGGGCTCTGTACTGCAAATCCCAAGGGCTTCCAAAGGTCGACGCATGCTAGCGCCTCGGCTCGGCTTTCCCGACAACTCCCGAGAGCTGCTGAGAGCTTTGTTCTAGAGTCGGGCCCTGTATTAGAGCTCTCTCTCTCTCTCTCTCTCTCTCTCTCCCCGGGCACGCTCCGCTTTTCGCAGCCCGCTCGCTAGCCCTCTCCCTCTCCCTTCCCCCCCCCCCTCCTCCCCTCTCCCTCCTATTACCTCTCTCCCCCTCCTCTCTACCCCCCCCCTCTACCCCCCTCTCTCCTGCTCGCTATCCCTCCCTCTCTCCCCCTCCCTCTCTCTCCCTCCCCCCCCACTCTGCCCCCCCTCCCTCACTACACCCCCCCCTCCACCCCACCCCTCCTCCACTACCCCTCTGCCCCTCCATCCCCTTCCTTTCTCCCCCCCACACCCCCCCCCCTCCTCTACCCCCCTCTCTCCCCCATTCCTCTCTCCCCCATTCCTCTCTCCCCCCCTCCTCTCTCCTCTGATAAAAGTAAATAAAATTATAAAAGACAGAGAAGTTAGACCGTCAGAATCTTTTTCCACGGGTTGGATATTTCAAACACTAGAGGACAGAGGTTTAAGGTTAGAGGGGCAAAGCATAAAGGAGATGTGTGGGGCGTTTATTACTCAGATGGTGTGTGTGCCTGGAAAGTGCTACAAGGGCTGCTGGTAGAGGCAGCAATGATGGTAGCATTTAGAGGCTTTTAGATAGGCACATGCAGGGAATGGAGGGATATGGATTATGTACAGACAGCTGAGATTTGTTTATCTTGCCGTCATGTACGGCATAAACAGTGTGGGCTGAAGGTCCTATTACTGTGCTGTTGTGATGTATGTCAGCTGTAATGCTACAGATGTGCCACATGTGTGTTTTCCCCTTTGAGAGACCACACCCATGCAATAACCAGCATGGTATATCTGTTTGAGACAAGGATGGCCATGAGGGAGGGAGTCCTGCACAACCTGGTTTATGGGGGGAGCTGAGAAATAAGGAGGAGATGATCATCTCGTTGAAGCCGTTCTGTAGGCCTCCAAATAGGCAACAGGAATTAGAGGAACAAATATGGAAGGAGATTGTGGAGAGTTGTATAAACAGCAGACTGGTCGTAATAGGATATTTTAACTTTCTTTATACAGACTAGGACTACCAAAGTGTTAAGGGCATCGATGGGTGGAAATGATGAGTGTGTTCAGGAACTGCATTCATGTACTGCATAGATGATCTACAATGGAGAGAGCTGAGAAACTGAGGAGTGAACTGCAGTGGATCAAGGTTGCTTGGTAGGCTGGATTTATTCTGTACCATAATCAACCTCTCAAAGCACTTCATGATGGTGGATGTCACGGCCACTGGACGGCAGTCATTGAGGCATGAGATCTTGCTTTCCTTTGGCATGGATGATAGTGATCTTCTTGCAGCAAATGGGAACCTCAGAAATCAGTAGGAGAGATAAGAAAATGTTGGTGAACACTCCCGCTAGCTGGTCCACGCAGTTCCTAATGACATGGTCAGGGATTCCATCCAGGCCACTTGCTTTCCATGGGTTCATTTAATCTTATTTCACCAACAGTGGCCATGGGAAATTAATATGTTTTATTATTTATTTATTATTTATTTTTATTATTTTTCTTGTGATTTTTTTTAACGATACTGCTGTACGGGAAATTCATTTCGTTGTCTCAAAGTGAGGCAACGACAATAAAATTTGAATACAAAAAAAAAAATACAAAAAAAAAAAAAAAAAAGGCACACTTGGGTCTGGTGGGGTGGATGTCCTCAACCAGTTGGCATTCTGCTTAAAGCGAGCATAGAATGCATTGTTCATCACGGAGGGCCACACTATCCCAGCGATGATGCCTGGCTTTGCTTTATAACCCGTTATAGTATTCAGTCCTGGTCACAGATGGCTTTGCAAAGATCGTAGCACAATTTCTTGCATCGCTCAGGATTGTTTGACTTGTAAACAGCAGTCTTGGCCTTCACCTGGGAATGTATGCATTGGGTAAGTTACTGGAGGGGATTTTGATGGATCTTATATACCAACATTTAGAAAACACGTTTTTAGAAAAACCTGAGGGGCAACGTTTTCACTCAAAGGGTGGCAAGTATACGGAATAAGTTGCTAGAGGAGGCAGCTGAGGCAGGTATTATAACAGCATTAAAAAGATACTTGGACAGGTACGTGGATAGGATGGGTTTAGAGGGATAATGGGCCAGAAGTAGGCAAATGGGATTGGCATAGATGGAGCATCTTGGTCTGCATGGATGAATTGGACAGAAGGTCCTGTTTCCGTGCTGTATGTCCGTAACTCCATGTTCCCTTCTCGGGTTGGACTATCCACATACTGTTTCAAGAAACCTCGTGTACATCTAACAAAATCCCAATCTTTGTTGGCAAAGTTAAAGTTGTGTCACCCCTGATCCTCTGTCCCCTAGTACATCCGGGAGATTGTTTGTGTCTTCCTTAGTGAAGACAGAACCAAAGTAGCTGTTCAACTCGTCTGCCATTTCCTTGTTCCCCATAATAAATTCACCTGATTCTGTTTTCAAGAGACCCACATTTGTCTTAATTAATCTTTTCCTTTTCACATTCCTAAAGAAGCTTTTACTATCCTCCTTTTACTATCCTCCTTGGCTAGCTTACCTTCGTACTTCATCTTTTCTCCGCTTTTCTCCTCTTATTGCCTTTTTAGTTACCTTCTGTTGATCTTTAAAAGTTCAAGTTCACAATTATTGTCACATGCACCAATTGGTCCAGTGAAATTTGAGTTACAATACAGCCACACAAATAAAAATAACACAATATATGATAGTGTTTAACATAAACATCCACCACATCGGAATCAACATTTCCCACTGTGACGGAAGGCAATAAAGTTCAGTCATCTTCCTCCTTTGTACACCTGTGGTCAGGGCCTTTGAACCCTTCGCAGTCGCCGCTACTGACGGCTCGATGTACAGGCCCTCTCGCCGGGATGATCGAAACTCCGGCGTCGGAACGGATCGGAACACACTCTGTGGCTTGGAGATTCCGAGTCAGCCGCTTCCTACCAGATACTGCGGCTTCCGAAGTCCACAGGCCGAGCTGGGTGGAGCTCCAACCCTGGCGATCCCCGGCAAAAGATCCCAGGCCTCCGCAATGTGAAAGTCAGCACCGCCCGCAGACCACAGCTCCATGGTGTTAAAGTCAGCAGGCCCAACACTCCGGAGCTCCAACACACGCTCCTCAATGATAATTCAATGTTGCGCCTGTTGCTGAAGCTCTGGCCGGTCTCCGGTAGGAAAGGCCGCACCAATCCAGTTGGTAGGCTGCGAAAGGGGGGAGGGGGGGGGGGGCGAAGATGTGACTCGGAGAAAAGACGCATCTCCGTCCCGCTAAGTGACTGAGAAACGGTTTCCCCCTATTCCCCCCAATACCCTCCCACATAAGACATACTAAGAAACATTTAAAACATGCATTTAGACACACTAAAAATAACAAAAAGTGTGAAAGGCTAACAGCTGCTGGCGAGGCAGCCACCCCAGTGGCACCATCCGATTGAACTGTAACCCAATCCTCTCTCATCTTTGTTATGTTATACATCTCTTTTATTGTTATACTGTCCTTGACTTCCCTTGTCAGCCACAGTCGCCTCTTACTCCCCTTAGAATCATTCTTCCTCTTTGTAATGAAATGATCCTGCATCTTCTGGATTATTCCCAGAAATACCTGCCATTGTTGTTCCACCGTCATCCCTGCTAGGGTCACTTTCTAGTCATCTTTGGCCAGCTCCTCCCTCATGCTTCCATAATTCCCTTTGTTAAACTTGCAATACTGACACTTCTGATTTAATAATCTCTTTCAAATTGTAGATTCAAACTTATTATATTATGGTCACTAACTCCTAATGGCTCCTTTACCTCGAGTTCCCTTCTCAAATCCGACTCATTAGACAACAGTAAATCCAGAATTGCCTTCTCCCTGGCAGGCTCCAGTACAAGCTGCTCTAAGAATCCATCGTGGAGGGACTGTACAAACTCCCTTTCTTGCCGTCCAGTTATGAACCTGATTTTATCAGTCTACCTGCCCCTTCAAATCTCCCCAAACCACCGTAGCATTACCTTTGTTGCATGCCAGTTTTAACCCCTGATATCCTGACAACAATAGCATCTCCTGTTTTACTTTGTTGTTAAATTGGTGATTCTTTTTTATACATTTTCAAATGTTATCTCCTGGGGATTCCAGTCGCTGGTTTTTCAGCGACCTGCTACAACAAGACAGTCATAGAAACATAGAAAATAGGTGCAGGAGTAGGCCATTCGGCCCTTCGAGCCTGCACCGCCATTCAATATGATCATGGCTGATCATGCAACTCAGTATCCCATCCCTGCCTTCTCTCCATACCCCTGACCCCATTAGCCACAAGGGCCACATCTAACTCCTTCTTAAATATAGCCAATGAACTGGCCTCAACTACCTTCTGTGGCAGTGAGTTCCAGAGATTCACCACTCTCTGTGTGAAAAATGTTTTTCTCATCTCGGTCTTAAAGGATTTCACCTTTATCCTTAAACTGTGACCCTTGTCCTGGACTTCTCCAACATCGGGAACAATCTTCCTGCATCTAGCCTGTCCAACCCCTTAAGAATTTTGTAAGTTTCTATAAGATCCCCCCTCAATCTTCTAAATTCTAGCGAGTACAAGCCAAGTCTATCCAGTCTTTCTTCATAAGAAAGTCCTGACATCCCAGGAATCAGTCTGGCGAACCTTCTCTGTACTCTCTCTATGGCAAGAATGTCTTTCCTCAGATTTGGAGACCAAAACAGTACGTAATACTCCAAGTGTGGTCTCACCAAGACCCTGCACAACTGCAGTAGAACCTCCCTGCTCCTATATATCAAATCCTTTTGCTATGAATGCTAACATACCATTCGCTTTCTTCACTGCCTGCTGCACCTGCATGCCTACTTTCATTGACATGTGTACCATGACACCCAGGTCTCGTTGCATCTCCCCTTTTCCTAATCGGCCACCATTCAGATAATAGTCTACTTTCCTGTTTTTGCCACCAAAGTGGATAACCTCACATTTATCCACATTATACTGCATCTGCCATGCAATTGCCCACTCACCCAGCCTATCCAAGTCACCTTGCAGCCTCCTAGCATCCTTCTCACAGCTAACACTGCCCCCCAGCTTTGTGTCATATGCAAACTTGGGGATGTTGCATTCAATTTCATCGTCCAAATCATTAATATATATTTGTAACATAACTGGGGTCCCCGCACTGAGCTTTCGGCTACACCACTAGGTCACCGCTGCCATTCTGAAAAGGACCCGTTTACTCCTCCCCTTGCTTCTTGTTTGCCAGCCACGTTCTCTATCCACAATAATACGGAAACCCCCCAATACTGTTGTGCTTCACGTGTTTGTATACTAATCTCTTATGTGGGACCTGGTTGACAAGCCGTCTGAAAAGTCAAGAATAAACACCATCCAGGTGTCTCCCTTATCCACTCTACTAGTTACATCCTCGAAAAATCGATAGATTGTCAGACAGATTTAATTTCGTAAATCCATGAGAACGTTTGTCCACTGATTTCACCATTTCCAAATGTGCTGCATACATATGGATAACTGATTCTAGCAGTTTCCCATACCGATCCGAGACTCACGGGTATGTAATTCCCCTGTTTTCTCTCTCCCTCTTTTAAAAAAAA
>NW_026575996.1:0-19544 GCF_028641065.1 Leucoraja erinaceus | reverse complement strand
TGATCCCCTTGGCCATAAGGGCCACATCTAACTCCCTCTTAAATATAGCCAATGAACTGGCCTCAACTACCCGCTGTGGCAGAGAGTTCCAGAGATTCACCACTCTCTGTGTGAAAAAAGTTCTCCCCATCTCGGTTTTAAAGGATTTCCCCCTTATCCTTAAGCTGTGACCCCTTGTCCTGGACTTCCCCAACATCGGAAACAATCTTCCTGCATCTAGCCTGTCCAACCCCTTAAGAATTTTGTAAGTTTCTATAAGATCCCCTCTCAATCTCCTAAACTCTAGAGAGTATAAACCAAGTCTATCCAGTCTTTCTTCATAAGACAGTCCTGACATCCCAGGAATCAGTCTGGTGAACCTTCTCTGCACTCCCTCTATGGCAATAATGTCCTTCCTCACATTTGGAGACCAAAACTGCACGCAATACTCCAGGTGTGGTCTCACCAAGACCCTATAGACCTGCAGTAGAACCTCCCTGCTCCTATACTCAAATCCTCTTGCTATGAAAGCCAACATGCCATTCGCTTTCTTTACTGCCTGCTGCACCTGCATGCCTACCTTCAATGACTGGTGTACCATGACACCCAGGTCTCGCTGCATCTCCCCCTTTCCCAATCGGCCACCGTTTAGATAATAATCTGCTTTCCCGTTTTTGCCACCAAAATGGATAACTCACATTTATCCACATTAACCTGCATCTGCCAAACATTTGCCACACTCACCCAGCCTATCCAAGTCACCTTGCAGTCTCCTAGCATCCTCCTCACACCTAACACTGCCCCCCAGCTTAGTGTCATCCGCAAACTTGGAGATATTGCCTTCAATTCCCTCATCCAGATCATTAATATATATTGTAAATAGCTGGGGTCCAAGTACTGAGCCTTGAGGTAACCCACTAGTCACTGCCTGCCATTGTGAAAAGGACCCGTTTACTCCTACTCTTTGCTTCCTGTTTGCCAGCCAGTTCTCTATCCACATCAATACTGAACCCCCAATGCCATGTGCTTTAAGTTTTGTATACTAATCTCTTATGTGGGACATTGTCGAAAGCCTTCTGGAAGTCCAGATACACCACATCCACTGGTTCTCTCCTATCCACGCTACTAGTTACATCCTCGAAAAATTCTATAAGATTCGTCAGACATGATTTACCTTTCGTAAATCCATGCTGACTTTGTCCAATGATTTCACCACTTTTCTAAATGTGCTGCTATCCCATCTTTAATAACTGACTCTAGCAGTTTCCCCACTACCGATGTTAGGCTAACTGGTCTGTAATTCCCCGTTTTCTCTCTCCCTCCCTTCTTAAAAAGTGGGGTTACGTTTGCTACCCGCCAATCCTCTGGAACT
The DNA here is from genome assembly GCF_028641065.1 of Leucoraja erinaceus. NCBI lineage: Eukaryota > Metazoa > Chordata > Chondrichthyes > Rajiformes > Rajidae > Leucoraja > Leucoraja erinaceus. Next base: position 18,193 of record NW_026575996.1, on the reverse strand, counting down.
ACTCCAGAATCTAAGGAGTTTTGAAAGATTATTACTAATGCATCCACTATTTCTGGAGCTACTTCCTTAAGTACTCTGGGATGCAGCCTATCTGGCCCTGGGGATTTATCGGCCTTTAATCCATTCAATTTACCCAACACCACTTCCCGACTAACCTGGATTTCACTCAATTCCTCCACCTCCTTTGACCCGCGGGCCCCTGCTATTTCCGGCAGATCATTTATGTCTTCCTTAGTGAAGACGGAACCAAAGTAGGTATTCAATTGGTCCGCCATATCCTGGTTCCCCATGATCAACTCACCTGTTTCTGACTGCAAGGGACCTACATTTGTTTTAACTAATCTCTTTCTGTATACCTTTCTATAAGATCCCCCCTCAATCTTCTAAATTCTTGCGAGTACAAGCCGAGTCTATCCAGTCTTTATTCATATGAAAGTCCTGCCATCCCAGGAATCAGTCTGGTGAACCTTTTCTGTACTCCATCTATGGCAAGAATGTATTTTCTCAGATTAGGAAACCAAAAGGGTACGCAATACTCCAGATGTCGTCTCACCAAGACCCTGTGCAACTGCAGTAGAACCTCCCTGCTCTTATACTCAAATCCTTTTGCTATGAATACTAACATACCATTCGCTTTCTTTTTACTTACTTTTACTTTATTAATTTTATTGAACATGTTAAAAAAAATACAAACACAAATAAACTTGTACAATAAAAAAATAAAATAAAACACAAAGGAAAACAAACAAATAAGTAACTGAAATAACATCGTTCATGTTCAAAGGGGTAAGAAGAAGTTCGACAACTTTTCTAATTTATTTTCTAAACATTTTCATGGAAAACAAAATAATGGGAACAAATGGACCCAAAATCTGTTGAACAGTCCACAAAGAAGAAATAACCAAACAGAAAAGAAAATCACTGGTCCAGCTCATAACCATTCAATCTTTTGTTTCTGAAGAGTGTTTTAGTTTCAATAGAGTCTTACATTTATCCAGCTCATCATGGCATCATTCTTTCAGCATCATCATTTTCTTCACGGCCTGCTGCACCTGCATGCCTACTTTCAATGACTGGTGTACCATGACGCCCAGGTCTCGTTGCATTTCCCCTTTCCCTAATCGGCCACAATTCAGATAATTGTCTACTGTACATGAATACAACAGGTCATACTCTACATGAGTACAACAGGTAGTGGAAACGAAAAGCTGAAGGGCGTGCAGATCGTAATGTTTCAGCTGCTGAGTAAGTGCATTTAACAAAATGCAAGAACCGGAACAATATAGATTGGACGATCTGGAATAAATCCCTTAGCGTATAAGAGGTCAAGTGGCTGATAACAGCAGGGAGACATCTGCCCCGAATCTGGTCGTACTGGCTTACAAGGTTTAATATATTCTGCCCGACGTTACAGGGAAGAAGAGGGAATGCGCGGGCATGGGAATAGCGTGGGTGCGATAGTCAGGATAAGAGGGGTGGGCCGAATGGCCCGTTTCTGTGCCAGGTGACCCCACCCTCTGCTTTGGATGCAGATGGGCGTGTTGGGAGAGGGGTTGGATAATGGCAGATGTTGGCTGATGGGAGGGTGATGAGTATAGAAGCTGGGATGTAATGTTAAAATTGTACAAGGCATTGGTGAGAGAAATCTGGAGTATGGTGTACAATTTTGGTCGCCCAATTATAGGAAGGATGTCAACAAAATAGAGAGAGTACAGAGGAGATTTACTAGAATGTTGCCTGGGTTTGAACAACTAAGTTACAGATAAAGGTTGAATAAGTTATGTCTTTATTCTCTGGAGCGCAGAAGGTTAAGGGGGGACTTGATAGAGGTCTTTAAAATGATGAGAGGGATAGACAGAGTTGATGTGGATCAGCTTTTCCCTTTGAGATTAGGGAAGATTCAAACAAGAGGACATTACTTCAGAATTAAGGGACAGAAGTTTAGGGGTAACATGAGGGGGAACTTCTTTACTCAGAGAGTGGTAGCGGTGTGGAATGAGCTTCCAGTGGAAGAGGTGGAGGCAGTTTCGTTAGTATCATTTAAAAATAAATTGGATAGGCATATGGTGAAAAGGGAATGGAGGGTTATGGTATGAATGCAGGCAGGTGGGATTAAAGGAAAACAAAGTTGTTCGGCACGGACTTGTAGGGCCTAGATGGCCTGTTTCCGTGCTGTAATTTTTATATGTTATATGGTGTTATATGGTTATAGACAAACCTCATCTGCTCGTTGCTAAGTGCTATTCCTCAGCTCACTTGTGACGAACATTACCGCGGACAATCCGCCGGGTTGTGTTTACTAAAATGTCTCCGAGCAACCGCGGGTCAATTGTCCCGCGAGGCCAATCAGAGGCCGTTCTTGCTCAGCCGGGCCGCGGTATAAGTAGGGCCAGTGGCGACATCCGCCATCGACCGCCGCGACAACAGAGAGAGAGGATGGTGAGCCCACGTGACAGAACCCCCAGCGCCGCCGCGTTCCATCGAGCCGCGCATCCGATTGGTGGGAGGCGATGGCCACATGGCGGAGCGCTTATCTTTCTCGTCCGGTTCTATTTGTTAACCGGATGTTCCACTCACACATTAGGCGGAGGTGTCGCTAACCGAGATGACATCAAAGTAGAACAAGGACACATTAGTTCCTCATCCGCAGCTGTACCTTGCCCTAATCGATGGCGTCTTCCACAAATATTCATCGTGTGTTTGTTGTTTATACGTGTGCATTTATTGGCGGAGGGGGTGTCATTTGTAACAGATATCCGAAAATATCTATTACAATTGTGAAGGGATAGGTGATCCGTCATCTGTTACGGTCCAAGTCCCTCTGGTGTCAATAGTCTGTATTTGTAAATATTATCGTCTTGTATTTCTCTTCGCCTCCAGCGGGAATGTATTTCAATCCACATCGGTCAGGCCGGGTGCCAGATCGGCAACGCTTGCTGGGAGCTGTATTGCTTGGAGCACGGGATCCAGCCGGATGGACAGATGCCCAGCGACAAGACCATCGGGGGCGGCGACGACTCCTTTAACACCTTCTTCAGCGAGACGGGGGCGGGCAAGCACGTCCCACGAGCCGTGTTCGTCGATCTGGAGCCCACGGTGATTGGTAAGCCGGCAGGAGGAAGAATACTGATATGTTCTGCATTATCCCAAATCCTACCCTGACATTTGTGGAGGGTCGTATTTGTAGCGCAGGTTGATTGTCTACTTTCTGTTCCCGTCCCCCTGCAGATGAGGTGCGGACCGGCACCTACCGGCAGCTCTTCCACCCGGAGCAGCTCATCACCGGCAAGGAGGACGCGGCCAATAACTACGCCAGAGGCCACTGCTCCATCGGCAAGGAGATCGTGGACTTAGTCCTGGATCGTATCCGGAAGGTGGTAAGTTCATTCGCAGTAGAATTTCACACAATTCCTTCATTATCACCAGGGAGCTTCTAATCCGGGAGGATAGGAATATTCATCCACCCTGAGTATTTCTATTGTGCCCTGGCCATACCTTGAAACCATGATTCTACCTTGACATTTCCAACATGGGAAATGGGTTCTGAAAAAGTTTTCCTACCCCTGCTTTTAATATTTTTTATGCACTTCTATCACGTCTCCCCTCGAGCGTCCATGTTTCAGAGAACATAGTCCACATTTATCCGACCTCTGCTGAGAGCTTCTTATCCAGTCCACATCACAAGGGGGGATCTTATAGAAACTTGCAACATTCCTAAGGGGTTGGGCAGAGGCTAGATGCAGGGAGATTGTTCCCGATGTTGGGGATGTCCAGAACAAAGGGTCACAGTTTAAGGATAAAGGGGATATATTTTAGGACCCAGATGAAGAAAACATTTTTCACACAGAGAGTGGTGAATCTGTGGAATTCTCTGCCACAAAAGGTAGTTGAGGTCAATTATTTGGCTATATTTAAGAGGGAGATAGATATGGCCCTTGCAGCTAAAGGGATCAGGGGGTGTGGAGAGAAGGCAGGTACAGGATACTGAGTTGGATAATCAGCCATGATCATATTGAATAGCGGTGCAGGCTCGAAGGGCCGAATGGCCTACTCCTGCACCTATTTTCTATGTTTCTATGTTTATACAAGATTAGATATTGTTCAGTCAAAGATGAACACACTTCTCGGCATCTTCATCAGCGAGATCGGCAGCTGTGCATCGGTGATCCAGTTGAGGCCATTTCAGTAGGTGTTCCGTTCTTTGCGGTTCAATACCACATTCGGCGGTGACATAGTTGGAGTTAGACTCCCACTTGTTCAGAGACACTTTGACTCTGCCAACACCAGTTCACAATCGATGGAGGCATCTCCATCTGGCCCAAACATGTGTGTGCTCCAGGCGGGAGTTAATCACTTGCCGTTAGTCCCATGGTATTTGAGGGAGGTAGAGTGGATATTCTATCACCCCATATGGAGACTCGTGCTTAACATTTTGTAATCGCAGCCTCAAGCGGCGACGCACAGTGAAGACAACTTTACCTCGACATTTGTCGGCTCGGAAATGGTGTCAGGCCAGCATTGGATGTCGTTCCTTTGTTGTCTGCCGCTAGTGCTCCTTCGTGGTAGCTCCTGCTCTTCTGCTGTCTGGCGGGGCTATGCCTCAGAGCTAATAGTGTTAATAGTGTAGTGTCAGTGTCAGTGTCGGTGAGGGCGCTGCAAGCCGGTAGCCCTGCTAGCAGCGTGTCCGTTTGTATTTTTTCGCCTCCCTCGTGGCCCAACAACGAGGATCCGACTGCCTTTCCCGGAGACGCTCCCGGGGCTTCAGCTGCGGGCGCAGCGCCGACTCTCGGCGGAGGGGAGCGCTCCGTTCACTAGCCCGTGGCAGCCTGGGGCCGCGGTCTGCAGAGCTCCGGCCAACGCGACGTCTGCAGCCTGGGATCGCTCGCTGCGGACCCGGGAGAGGAAGAAGCTTCCACTCCGACTTCGGGCCCGCGGCCAACTTTGGCCGCGGGCGCGGCATTGACTTACCATCGGAAGCGGGATCCCTCGCTGGGGATCCCTGGAGAGGAGCTTCGACTTCGACTGCCGGCCCTGCGGTCTGTGGTGCTTCTGGCTGCGGCGCGAACATTAAATCATTGTTCGCTGGCGTGCGGCCTACACCAACCAAAAGCCGCGGTCTCCGGTGGGGGAGGCATCGGCAGATGCGGAGGGTTGAGGTCCCGACCACGGGGAGAAATGGAGGGAGGACTGGCCAAATGTTGTGCCTTCCACCACAGTGATAAATGCTGTGGTGGATGTTGGTGTTAAATTCTTATTGTGTTTTTGTGTGTTATTTTTCATTGTACCGCTGCTGGAAAATGCATTTAACTTGCACTTTATATGCAATGTGAATAATAAAACCGTATTGTATTGTACTGTATTTTAATATCCTCTAATTAGTGAAGCATTCTTTCTCGTAATCCTTTTCTGCAACTTCGTCCAAGCCACCACGGCATTCACCGAAGACGGCAACCGGAAATGTATTGTACACACCGAATGAGGCCTAACCCGAACTTTATGTACACGTCAGAGCAAACTTAAGGCCTTCGCATTCACTTGTGGGATGCCAATTACACCTAAGACTTTCGAAAGCCATTTCGACAGTTGGGTCGGGCCCAATGCAGAGAAATGGGACGAGATCTGTCTGCCATCTTGCTTACTATGTAAAGTGTTGAGTGGAAGTGAAAGAACAATTTCATTCGTTCTCCCCAAAGCCATCCACTTATGCCCAACCGTAATGGTAACCAGGTAGCTCACCAACGTCATATGCGGTTTTCCATTAACAATTTCCGCTTTTCTCCCCCCACAGGCTGACCAATGCACCGGACTGCAGGGGTTCCTGATTTTCCACAGTTTCGGCGGCGGCACCGGCTCGGGCTTCACCGCTCTCCTCATGGAGAGACTCTCCGTCGACTACGGCAAGAAATCCAAGCTGGAGTTTTCCGTCTACCCGGCGCCGCAGATCTCCACCGCCGTGGTCGAGCCCTACAACTCGGTGCTGGTCACCCACTGCACCCTGGAGCACTCCGACTGCGCCTTCATGGTGGACAACGAGGCCATTTACGACGTTTGTCGGCGGAACCTGGACATCGAGCGCCCCACATATACCAACCTTAACCGCCTGTTGGCGCAGATCGTGTCGTCCATCACCGCCTCGCTGCGCTTCGACGGCGCCCTCAACGTCGACCTGACTGAGTTCCAAACCAACCTGGTCCCCTACCCGCGCATCCACTTCCCGCTGGCCACCTACGCGCCCCTGATCTCGGCCGAGAAGGCTTACCATGAGCAAATGTCGGTCCCCGAAATCACCAACGCCTGCTTCGAGCCGGCCAACCAGATGGTGAAGTGCGACCCCCGCCAGGGCAAGTACATGGCGTGTTGCATGTTGTACCGCGGGGACGTGGTCCCCAAGGATGTCAACGCCGCCATCGCCACCATCAAGAGCAAGCGCAGCATCCAGTTCGTGGACTGGTGCCCGACCGGGTTCAAGGTAAGTGAAGGGTTTGAGACAAAATCATGTATAACAGGGGGAGGCGGGCATTGGCTATGTTTGTCCGCGACCTCAGGTAAACGGCGCATCTAGAAATATTAAGTAGATGTCTCTGTATTCATCGACAACAATTGAACAAGTACCTCCCCCTCTGTCACCACTGTGCCCTCACTACTCAACACCCAAACGCTATGTAGTCATCCAACGGGAACGTTCTCACCGTGTCCTAACATTTGCAGGAGACATCCTGACCTAATGCGGGCGCAAGGGATGGAGGAGATGAGGTACATTTGTAGGAATTCATGTGCCTGGAGACGGTGGGCCGAAGTATCTCTTGCTATCCGGTAATCGGTCTGTAAAAATACTCCAGGTAGGGAGTATTGGCCTTCAGATAGGGGAAGAAGTAAAGAATTGAGATCATGTCTTAATAGACACATCCCCCTTTCCGAAGCCCTCGCCCGGGGAACAGAAACACGGGGTTCACACTGCGGAGGGGTTGGGAGGAGCTCGCTTGTTTACATGAGCCCAGGAAGTGAAATTCAATGTCTACACTTTCCCTACCCGCGCAGGTGGGCATCAACTACCAGCCCCCGACCGTGGTGCCGGGGGGCGACCTGGCCAAGGTGCAACGCGCCCTCTGCATGCTGAGCAACACCACCGCCATCGCCATGGCTTGGACCCGCCTGGACCTGAAGTTCGACAAGATGTACGCCAAGCGGGCCTTTGTCCACTGGTACGTGGGAGAGGGGCTGGAGGAAGGGGAGTTCCAGGACGCGCGGGAGGACATGGCGTCGCTGGAGAAGGATTACCAAGAGGTGGCCCTGGATTCCACTGAACTTGAAAGGGCAGAGGAGGAAGGAGAGGAGTAAACGCATTATCCTAAAATTAAAATGTTTAATCAAATGCCACATTTATGCGACAGAGCAACTTTAGATTTAGAAAGTAGGTTTAAAAAAACAGCATTGTAATTTCGAAAATAAATTTATTTGGAAAAAAACACATTTGGAAGTCTATTCGCTTGTCATTGGAAAATCCCGAGGACATTTTCACCCTTTGGGAATGAGAGACGCTGCGTGGCTGGGTGCAGAAGAACGATTGCCGCAGAAATTTCTAGCATGATGCGGTCATATCAGTGCTAAACTTATTAATAGGAGGGGGTGGGAAACCGAAGGATGGGGGCATGGGGGGCGAAGGGCGAAGTGGTTCGGCAAATTTAGGGGGGGGGGGGGGGGGAGAGGCAAGGGAGAGGCAAAGGTATGGGGACGGGAGAGGATAGAGCGGGCATTCGGGGAATGGGAGGGGGGGGTTCCACATACTCAGTCTCAACTTTTTTTTAAAGCACAATATTATAATATCACTTGAAAAGGACTTTAATCGTTTTAAGCAATCTACCGGGGACTCGTGTTGTCGACCTCCCCGTGGTGAGCCTTGTCAACTGACCTCAGCCAGGCGAACGACAACAAACAGAGGCAGCTTGGGGCCAACCCGGATCATGCGCCCTTTAAAGCCGGTCACCGACGGATATTGAACCGGATGGCAGCATCCTGCTCCATACTTCTGCTGCCTCAAACGCAAGAAGAAGGAGCAATCTACCTATCCCTATCCTTATCCCTTGCTGTGCAATGATGAATTGCAAAGCCTCAAGAAGACAGCAAGGGGTGGGGATAGGTAGATTGCTTATAATGCTTAAGCCCTCTTCACGTGTTACTATAATTATGTGCTTTAAAGAAGAATGAAACTGAGCATGTGGAAATTATAGTCACTTTCGTCTTCAACAGTCAGATTCTGTTCCCTGTTGCCAAGGGGCAAAGGGCAATCGTACAACTATAAAATAAATTCGAAAGGCTAACATGACCTTTTCTTATCTGTAATGGTGTGGAATTAAGCATTGTCTTTCGGTGGAGCATGATGCATGTTTTCTTACAAGACCATTTGGAAGAAGTAAACGTTCTAATGGGCCTTTTGCAATAAACAAAGCATCAAATGGATTTGGGGCTGGAAGGTCTTGTTTAACTAATCTTCTTGAATTTTTTGAAGATGTTACACGGGAAATTGATGAGGGTAACGCAGTGGATGTTGTGTATATGGACTTCAGTAAGGCCTTTGACAAGGTTCCGCATGGAAGGTTGGTTAAGAAGGTTCAATGGTTGGGTATTATTGGTGGAGTAGCAAGATGGATTCAACAGTGGCTGAATGGGAGATGCCAGAGAGTAATGGTGGATGGTTGTTTGTCAGGTTGGAGGCCAGTGACGAGTGGGGTGCCACAGGGATCTGTGTTGGGTCCACTGTTGTTTGTCATGTACATCAATGATCTGGATGATGGTGTGATAAATTGGATTAGTAAGTATGCAGATGATACTAAGATAGGTGGGGTTGCGGGTAATGAAGTAGAATTTCAAAGTCTACAGAGTGATTTATGCCAGTTGGAAGAGTGGGCTGAAAGATGGCAGATGGAGTTTAATGCTGATAAGTGTGAGGTGCTACATCTTGGCAGGACAAATCAAAATAGAACGTACATGGTAAATGGTAGGGAATTGAAGAATGTAGGTGAACAGAGGGATCTTGGAATAACTGTGCAAAGTTCCCTGAAAGTGGAATCTCATGTAGATAGGGTGGTAAATAAAGCTTTTGGTGTGCTGGCCTTTATAAATCAGAGCATTGAGTATAGAAGTTGGGATGTAATGTTAAAATTGTACAAGGCATAGGTAAGGCCAATTCTGGAGTATGGTGTACAATTTTGGTCGCCTAATTATAGGAAGGATGTCAACAAAATGGAGAGAGTACAGAGGAGATTTACTGGAATGTTGCCTGGGTTTCAGCAACTAAGTTACAGAGAAAGGTTGAAATTTCTGAAAAACATTGATGGTAGGTTCAACTTCATATCTGCCTGTACGTATTATGCATCACCCCTTTAATTTTACTAAGTCAAGTTTATTTCCAGGTGTGAATGACAACCAAAACACTATTCAAGGGGACGTAAATATAAAATACACGAATTGATTAAAAGGATAAGCATGTATACATATATCTATCTATATATTAAAACTCTGTGTGTTTGTCCGTGTGTGTGTGTGTGTGTGTGTGTGTGTGTGTGTGTGTGTGTGTGTGTGTGTGTGTGTGTGTGTGTGTGTGTGTGTGTGTGTGTGTGTGTGTGTGTGTGTGTGTGTGTGTGTGTGTGTGTGTGTGTGTGTGTGTGTGTGTGTGTGTGTGTGTGTGTGTGTGTGTGTGTGTGTGTGTGTGTGTGTGTGTGTGTGTGTGTGTGTGCCATATGGTGCCATAGGAGCTTTCATTTTCAGATTTTTTTTTCAGATTAGGCCCTTTGATTCCTTGGTCCGACAATCACTCGCCGAAACTCTGCTTTTTTCCATTTCGCTAGCGATTTCACTTTTACATTCGCTAATCCACTCTTCATTAAATTTAGACATTTTTATGTGCTCATCTTTAAATAAAATCCTCCCCCCCCCCCCCCTCACTCATGATATAATCTAAACTGGACTCACGAACTGCTGACGTCACAATGCCACATGCCGACTAATCCAGGGCCTCCAGCCTCCATCCCCCCCCTCCTACCCCCCCCCCCCCCCCCCCACCCCCACACCACGCCGCCGCTGTGGATTAAAGGCTCAGAGAGATCGATAAACTTCTGCAGAACAAAATCCGTTCCGGTGTAGCTTCTTTGTTCGACACATCACGGGGCTGCGACTCCTCACGCGCTGAACCTCATCATCATTGTTGGCGCAGCTCGTGGAGCCTAACTCTTGCGCGCTCATTCCAGCTGTGGGTTTACACTCAGAGCCGCCTCTCTCTCTCTCTCTCTCTCTCTCTCTCTCTCTCTCTCTCTCTCTCTCTCTCTCTCTCTCTCTCTCTCTCTCTCTCTCTCTCTCTCTCTCTCTCTCTCTCTCTCTCTCTCTCTCTCTCTCTCTCTCTCTCTCTCTCTCCCTCTCTCTCTCTCTCTCTCTCTCGCGTCTCTCTCTCTCTCTCTCTCTCTCTCTCTCTCTCTCTCTCTCTCTCTCTCTCTCTCTCTCTCTCTCTCTCTCTCTTTCCCCTCCCTATGTCCGCCTCCCTTCCAGGTGTCTCCTTCCCTGTAAACGTTCCTATCCCACTCTCGCTTCCTGCACTGTCTTCCCTCGGTCCTACTCCCCGTTCCCGCTTCATCTCTTTCATTGGCCGGCATTCTATCTCCCCTTCCTCTCTTATTCCCCATTCGTGTTATTCTTACCTGTCGCAAGATTTTGCTTCCGTCTCTGTCAGTCTCTCTCGCTTCCTCCGTCCCTTCTCAGCCCCCAATCTTCACGCCCCTTCGCCCTTTCCATCATTTTGCATCTTCCCCTCGTTGCATCTTCTCTAGGTTATCTTGTCACACGTCCCCTCTTTCTCACTCTCTCCCCCCAATTTTACGCTTCCCCCTCCATTCTCCTTTTCTTCTGCCCTCAACCTCTCGCCTCCCTTCATTGTCGCTCCGTCTTTCACACGCTTTCTGAATGTACCCCTTCTTCTCCAGCTCTATACTTCCATGTTTATCCTCTCCTCTCTGTCTCCCGTTTTCACACTCCCAATCCCGCTATCCGTCTCTCCACGATACTCACCCATCTGCCCCTTTCTTCGTGCCGTCCACTATCTTGGCCATTTCATGTTTTCCTGCGACCCTTTCGTTATCTCTCTCTCCTTTCCGTCTCTTCATGTTTGGCACTCTTAGATCTACACATGCTCCCTCTTCTCTCTCCGCTATGTGGTCCAGCACTCCCCCTCCCCCTCACTCCGTCGCCTAAAACCCTTGTCAATAATCTAGACACTATTCTAACACCGTCCCTTGTGTCCTCGTACTTGGAATATATACACATCTGCAAATCCACCTCTCGTGCAGTCGTGACTGGAATGTGTAAACGCTACCATTTCGCCGTCTATGTTCCGTATCAGGAGTGTCGACGCTCCTCAATATCCCACCGAAGGCACTGGTATCTGCCGCATGGACAGCCTCCCCAAACTACCATCTATTTACTACTGTGTGAAGTGTACATAACCTTCCAACGCCGACACCTGAATACCGGTCTGGATTGTACCCACTGATCTCATCACCGACCTGCCCACTAGTGTCTAGATTGTTGACAGTTCCCCAACACAATCACCTGCGTACTCGTGTCTGTGATGAGCAGTGCCTTCCAACGCGGCCCTCTGTGTACTTGTGTATGGAATGTTCACATCTTCCCCCACTCTACTCTCTGTGCATACGCGTCTGGGGTAAACTCCCTCACTCGCGTGTTTGCTAACTCTCCAACGACAGGGCTACGCGTTGCTTCCAGCAGAGTTCCAGCTCTTCGCCTTCATTAGTCACGTGGGGATTTTCACACAGTGTGGATTATGTCACATCAGGAAGGAGAATGATGAGTGTGGGCAGTTGGCCGTCAGCTATCCCAAGTTCATGTGTGGACCACATTATTGTCACTTGGGACGATCTCTGTCCCACACATCTGGTCCCCTCTCCCCACATTTGATCATCTCCTCTCTCCCTTCTCACATCGTTCCATCTTCCTCCTCTTCCACATTTATCGCCGCCACCTCGCTCCCTCTGTAAATTTATATTATCCCTCTGCCCGATCACAGCGCTCCCGCTTTCCACTCCCCTCCCCCTCTCTCAGTTACACCCTCCCATCTGCCCTTATCTCCTTATTTTCCATCGCCGTGTTCGCTCGCTGATTCTCCTATTCACGCTGCTTTTTGTTCGCCTTCATTCTGTCCGTTTTTCCTTCGCTGCGCTTCCTCCCCACTCCTCATTTCCCTTTCTTTCCATCAACGTTCCCTCTCTTCCCTCCTCCTCAGCTCACCACATCGCTCCCTCCTTGTCCGCACGCCGTTTCCTCACTCATTCTCAGTCCACTCCCTCTTCACTCGTCACCTCGCCGTCTTTCCCTATCACATGGCTCCCTCTTTGTCTTGCACATCACACCTCTACCTCGTTACCAATCTACTCCCCCCTGCGCCGCGCATCTCTCCCCAACTCCACACAGATGGCTGATAAACAATGACCAGAACATTGACCAGAAAGTCTGTGGCTCCAGAAACCACTCCGTGACCTGGGTCACATCTCTCCTACCAATGAGTCACACTCTGAGAGTTGTTGCAGCCAACTATTTATTGTACTGACCCGATGAAGCGCGGGCATCCCCGGGAAAACGGTACGAATATTGGCAGCGGTGAGGAAGAGGGGAAATGTGAGTTGTGTACCTTTGAACATAATAGTAGGAACAGGAACGGCGTCAATTGCTTTGCGGGAGCGCATCCAGATTGGCCGCCACTGCGGCGGCAATGGGATGATTGGTATAAAATAACAACTCTCGCTGCGACGGAATTGAGGACAAGTAGCGGGATGGGATTATTTCGATGGGATTATTTGCCCTGGACTGAACCTTGGAAGGTCCCAATGTTAATGTTAGAAGCCGAAACCCTGACCGGAAAGACTGCTGCCGCGTTTGTTATGTGTTCAGAGCGCAGATTTGTTAATAGCCCGAAGCAATGAGGTGACCGGATATTTCACGGCGCTCTTCAACTGCTCCCTGAACTTAGACTGAGTCACCGTGTAAATAAATGTGTTCGTGCAGCAGCTGAGATTGTAAAAGTACTGGACAAGCTATATGCAGGAAATATGTTCCCAATGTTGGGTGAATCCAGAACCAGGGGACATGCAGTCCTAGAATAAAGAGGAGGTCATTTAAGACCGAGGTGAGAAAAAAAAAAAAACGTTTCCACCCAGAGAGTTGTGAATTAATGGAATTCCCTGCCACATCGGGCATTGGAGGCCAAATCACTGGATGGATTTAAGAGATAATTAGATAGGGCTCAAGGCTAGTCAAGGCATATTGAGAGAAGGCATGCACGGGTTATTGATAGGGGATGATCAGCCATGATCACAATGAATGGCGGTGCTGGCTCGGAGGGGCCGAAAGGCCTCCTCCTGCACATATTTTCTGTGTTCCTATGTTTATTAAAATCTGTTGTGATTACTTCAATTGAAAATATCAATGATCGTAATCATTTTATTGCGATGTGAAGGAATATGCAAATACGTTAAACTCCAACTACGAAAGTCAGTTCTGCTATAACACGATGGTTATATTAATGGAATGAAGAAAGGCAAATGGCGGAACGGTGAAGTAGCGGTAGAATTGCTGCCTTACAGCGCCAAACATCCGGTGTGATCCTTCCACGGGTGCTGTCAGTACGGTGTTTGTACTTTCTGCCCGTGACCTGCGAGCGATTTCTGTGGCAGATTATGTTACTTCTTACACTCCACAGAGTACAGGTAACAGGTTTATGGGGTAATTGGATTGGTAAAATTGTAAATTGTCCCTAGTGTGGGTAGGATGGTGTTAGTGTACGGATGTTGCTGGTCGACGCGGACTCTTTGGGATGAAGAGTCTGTTTCTGCGTTATATCTCTCATTGAAACTTGGAGGTAAGGGGTAGATAGTTGCAGACTCGCAATATCATTTATTTTCGCAGGGTATTAAAATTAATGTATTTTAAAATATTAATATATTTTCGCTCCTGCAAGGTAAAATACTAAAAGCTGTATGTTATCTTTTAAAAGAGAATGCCGCAGCACAAGTGTCAATATCACCACTTGCCAGCCAATTGCAATTGCAATTCGGCGAGAAAATGAAAGTTTTATTATTATTAGACGAACGGATCTGTGTACTACTGGGAGTTTGCATTGGAAGTGTAGATTGTTTTCGTTCAAAGAACAGTTTTGCGTGAAGACAGGCAAAATGCTGGAGCAACTCAGCAGGACAGGCAGCATCGCCGGAGAGAATGAATGTGTGACGTTTCGGGTCGAGACCCTCCTTCAGACTGGAGTCAGCTGAAAGGGAAATGAGAGATATAGACTGTGACGGGGAGGGATTATGGAACAAATTAATGAAAGATGTGTTTAACATGCTAGATGCAGGAAGATTGTTCCCGATGTTGGGGAAGTCCAGAACAACGGGTCATAGTTTAAGGATAAGGGGGAAGTCTTTCAGGACCGAGATGAGAAAAACATTTTTCACACAGAGAGTGGTGAATCTGTGGAATTCTCTGCCACAGAAGGTAGTTGAGGCCAGTTAATTTGCTATATTTAAGAGTGAGTTAGATGTGATCCTTCTGGCTAAAGATATCAGGGTTATGGAGAGAAGGCAGGTACGGGATACGGAGTTGGATGATCAGCCATGATTATATTGAATGGCGGTGCAGGCTCGAAGAGCCGAATGGCCTTCTCCTGCACCTATTTTCTAAGTTTCTATATTTCTAAAACCAAAGTAACGATGATTAAATGAAACATGCCGTCGTTAGCTTCTTGCAAGATGAGAAGTAAAACAGGTGCGACTAGTGTAGGGAAGGAATGGAACAAGGGGGAATGTTGAAGTTAGATAAATCAGTATCCACGCCACTGGGTTGTAAGCTGCCCAAGCGGAATATGAGAGACTGTTGCTCTAATTAGCGTTTTCCACGCTTCTCTATTTCCACCGTGACATTTCAGTGATATTGTCACCTGTTTCACAACCGTGTTCTATCAAATGAACATTATTGAAACTCGCGTTGCAGCACCACAATGAGCCATGACAGTCAGAATCGGACGGGTTCATGAGCCGATGTAGTGCAGTTATTTTAATTCCCAAACTATTTCCCGGCTGTGAGCTATCAATAAAGCTCACATCAGAAAATATAATTCTGATTATTTTTCGATTGAAACGCTTTACCATTGAACCAAATAATCTTCAGATAATATGAATGAAAGAGGGAAATATTCACAATAGCAGCAACTCTAAAAATGGCTTCAATCAGAAATTAATTATTTTTGCCGTTATAATTTTGACACAGAAACATAGAAATTAGGTGCAGAAATTGGCCATTCGGCCCTTCGAGCCTGCACCGCCATTCAATATGATCATGGCTGATCATCCAACTCAGTATCCCGTACCTGCCTTATCTACATACCCCCTGATCCCTTTAGCCACAAGGGCCACATCTAACTCCCTCTTAAATATAGCCAATGAACTGGCCTCAACTACTTTCTATGGCAGATAATTCCAGAGATTCACCACTCTCTGTGTTAAAAATGTTTTTCTCATTTCGGTCCTAAAAGACCCCCCTTATCCTTCAAATGTGACCCCTTGTTCTGGACTTCCCCAACATCGGGAACAATCTTCCTGCATCTAGCCTGTCCAAACCCCTTAAACATTTTGTGAATTTCTATAAGATCCCCCCTCAACCTTCTAAATTCTAACGAGTACAAGCCGAGTCTATCCAGTCTTTCTTCATATAAAAGTCCTGACATCCTAGGAATCAGTCTGGCGAACCTTCTCTGCGCTCCCTCTATGGCAAGAATGTCTTTCCTCAGATTAGGATACCAAAACTGTGCGCAATACTCCAGGTGTGGTCTCACCAAGACCCTGAGACCCAGGACCCAAGACATGTTAACGCAGGATGGAGTAGACGCAGAACAATCTTAACAATTTATGGCAGATTTTCGTGAAATAATAAATCATTTAGCTAGGTCTATTCTATTCTTAAGATTTTCCCCGTCTTCATTAAGCTATATTTATCACTGTGATATTCGTTCTTTAATGTCACGCGTAACGCGGGGCCGCACGGTGTCGTAGCGATAACCTTACCTTCTGTGGCAGAGAATTCCACAGATTCATCACTATCTGTGTGAAAAATGTTTTTTTCTCATCTCGGTCCATATCCTTAAACTGTGACCCCTTGTTCTGGACTTCCCCAATATCGGGAACAATCTTCGTGCATCTAGCCTGTCCAACCCCTTAAGAATTCACAACTCTCTGGGTGAAAACGTTTTTTCTCACCTCTGTCTTAAATGACCTCCTCTTTATTCTAGGACTGTGTGGCCCTTGGTTCTGGACAAACCCAACATTGGGAACATATTTCCTGCTATTTAGCGTGTCCAGTCCTTTTATAATGTTTCTATAAGACTCCTCTCATCCTTCTAAACTCCAGTAAATACAAACCTAGTCTTTTCAATCTTTCCTCATATGACAGTCCCGCCATCCCAGGGATTAATCTCGTGAACCTACGCTGCACTGCATCAATCACAAGGATGTCCTTCCTCAAATTAGGAGACCAAAACTGAACACAATACTCCAGAATTGGTCTCACCAAAACCCTGTACAACTGCAGAAGAAGGTGTGTGGCGACGAGGGAGATAACCTTAAATATACCGAGCGGTAACGTGACAGTTTTAAAATACTTCTGCTCCGGTCTAGACTCTACCGCCAGAGCAAATGTTAATGTCTCTCTCTCCCATTGCTTAATATACAGCCTAGTTAATATTATGCACCCTTGAATACAGAGGCTACTCACACCAGGCGTGCTGGCATTTTAACCAATGATTAAAAAATGTCAGCGCTGCTTCAGGTCAGGCAACATCAGTAAAGAAGCAAGCATGACATTTTGCTCCTGATATAAGCACAATGGATGCCCTAATGGCAGTTCCTCGCCTTAACCGTTAACCCAGCGGATTTTGCCATTGATACTGTATCGTCGAGTCATACAGTCATGGAGGGCAGCAGTTTGGAAACATGGGGCTGTGGTGGCGCTGGGCCCAGTGGACGAGAACATCGGGAGCTCGCTGGTCCGAGGTTTGTGACCGATTCTCCGCAGCTCCCGCAGCAACAGCTTGTTTCGCTGGGCTGGAGTGTGGCAGCTTCTTCCGCCCTGCGACGCGGAATTTGAACCGGACCGTTCGCGGCGCTCGGATTCTGCCGCGGGACTTGCTAATCATCACCCGGCGGGGGACGACATCGAATGCCTGGATCGCCTCAACGCAGAGGGAGAACAAGGAAGGAAGAGACAAGGACTTTAAGACTTTTGACTTCCATCACCATGAGGAGATGCCTGGTGGAGTCACTGTGGTGGATGTTAAACTGTGTTCATTGTGTTGTTATTTTATTCTCAGTCATGACTGCAAGATACGTAATTTCGTTCAAACTAAAAGTTTGAAAAGCAATAAAGGATACTTTATACGTTATCTCCCGTATCCGCTGTTCCAAGTGTGGACTCATATATATCGGCGAGACCAAACGCAGACTCGGCAATCTTATCGCTGAACAGCTCATCTGAGTCCGCCTAAACCAGCCTGATATCTCGGTTTGCTAAACACTTGAACCTTATATTTCACTTTACCGGGAAGCTTCACCTCTGCAGGTATTAACATGGACTCGTCCCACTCAAGTACCCTTGGCTTTCCCTGTCTCTACCATTTCCTCCCCCTTCCCATTTCGTCCGACTTGTCTTACTGTCCCCGACTACATTTTTAATCTATGGTTCGATTTGTTGTCAACTTTCTGACAAGCTAACAATGATCTAGTCTATATTATCATTGATCTCCGACCCCTTGGTCCTGTTTTTCATACCTTACTGCATCATTATCTATACAATTCCTTAATCGATCCCTTCCTCTCCAGAGATGCTTGACTAGCCAACCTAAGTACTGTAGCATTTGGTGTCCGCCAAGTTGTTTAGAAAGTTGACCTAGTGGTGAGAACTTTTCTGGGTTTGGTGTATGGAGGAATGGGGGCGTGGTTAATCGGTCGGCACAACCTCCCCCCTCCCCCCATGCTGGTGCAAGCATTGACCGGAGATCTAAGTTACAGGGGCAAGGGGGAAGAGTGGGACGGCGACCGGGCAGGTGTGGAGAGGGCAGGGCGACTATCGTGCAGTGGGGGGTGACGGG
>NW_026575995.1:0-19581 GCF_028641065.1 Leucoraja erinaceus | reverse complement strand
TTGAATTTTTTGAAGCGGTTACTCGGGAAATTGATAAAGCAGGGGATGTTGTATATATGGACTTCAGTAAGGCCTTTGACAATGTTCCTCACGGAAGGTTGGTTAAGAATGTTCAATTTTTGGGTGTTAATGGTGGAGTAGCAAGATGGATTCAACAGTGGCTGAATGGGAGATGCCAGAGAGTAATGGTGAATGGTTGTTTGTCAGGTTGGAGGCCAGTGACTAGTGGGGTGCCACAGGGATCTTTGTTTTAGGTCCACTGTTGTTTGTCATGTACATCAATGATCTGGATGATGGTATGGTAAATTGGATTAGTAAGTTTGCATAAGATAGGTGGGGTGGTGGATAGTGAAGTAGATTTTCAAAGTCCACAGAGAGATTTATGCCGGTTGGAAGAGTGGTAGGGAATTGAATAATGCAGGTGAACAGAGGGATCTGGGAATAACTGTGCACAGTTCCCTGAAAGTGGAATCTCATGTAGATAGGGTGGGAAAGAAAGCTTTTGGTGTGCTAGCCTTTATAAATCAGAGCATTGAGTATAGAAGCTGGGATGTAATGATAGAATTGTACAAGGCATTGGTGAGGCCAATTCTGGAGTATGGTGTACAATCGCCTAATGTAGGAAGGATGTAGACAAAATAGAGAGAGTACAGAAGAGATTTACGAGAATGTTGCCTAGGTTTCAGCAACTAAGTTACAGAGAAAGGTTGAACAAGTTAGGGCTTTATTCTTTGGAGCGCAGAAAGTTAAGGGGGGACTTGATAGAGGTCTTTAAAATGATGAGATGGATAGACAGAGTTGACGTGGATAAGCTTTTCCCACTTAGAGTAGGGAGATTCAAACAAGGGGACATGACTTGAAAATTAAAGGACAGAAGTTTAGGGGTAACATGAGGGGAACATCTTTACCCAGAGAGTGGTGGCTGTGTGGAATGAGCTTCCAGTGGAGGCATGTTCGTTTTTATAATTTAAAAATTAACTGGATAGTTATATGGACGGGAAAGGAATGCAGGGTTATGGTCTGAGCGCAGGTATATGGGACTAGGGAAGAATACGTGTTCGGCACGGACTAGAAGGGTCGATACGGCCTGTTTCCGTGTTGTAATTGTTATATGGTTATTATTATATGGTCCTGAAGTGTGCGGCTCACTCGTGAATCTCCTTGCACCCCTATTGGCAAAAGACGTGCCATTCAATGACATTATAAAGAAGTTGGAGGAGCACTTCAACACAAAGCCTCCGGAAACTGCAGAACGCTATACATTTGGCACTAGAAACCAGAAGCAGAATGAGACAATCAATGAGTACATTGTTGACTTGAAAAACTTACGTTTACACTGAAACATTGGAACATTTCTTGGACGAGCACTACGCGACAGATTTGTTTGTGGCCTAATGGATGGAAGAATTCAGTCCAAACTGATGAACATTCCGGATCTCACATTCGAGAAAGAATGCAAGATTGCTACCACAATAGAGATGGCATCAAATAATGCTCGCGAGTTTCGCCCACCACGAACTGCAGTGGCCGTTTACAGTCAAAAGGCAGTGCCTATGGTCAAACCAAGAGGCGCTAAACAAAAACCAAAGTATGGCGGGGAGCCAAGTTCAGCCAGTTGTTATCGTTGCAACGTTATTCACTCATCCCAATTTTTTCAGTTCAAAATGGCCAAGTGCTATAACTGCCAGAAGAAAGGCCATATCGCCTCAGCATGTCGGGCCAAGCATAAAACATGAAACCAACAATCTGTGGGTATCAAGCAACAACGCCGGAGAGGAGTGCACAACTTGGAGGTGAACCTAGATGTAAATTAACTTGGGTTGTACACCATTTATGCAAACATCATCGAAAAGTCTACCACCAGCCAAGGCAAGGACTTTCGAACGAAACTATTGATTAATAAACAGTTAATCGATATGTGTATTCACACATACACCATTGTTTGAGAGTAAGGTCAAGCTGAGAACCTACTCGGGCGAAGTTTTGCAGACATGTGGACAATTGAACTCTAAAGTTCAGCATAATGGTCAGTTAGTAACACTGCCCATCACAGTGGCCAGCTACAGAAATAAACCAACCCTCCTTGGAAAGGATTGGCTGAGTACAATAGAAAAGTAAGATTAAACGAGTACTTACCAGTATGAAGTTTGATCTGTATTTTATGAGGAGTTACGATGAGGGATTACGTGAAGAGCCCTGCCCAGTGCGCAGTTGCGCATACTTCGAAGCAGCTGTGTGGAATCACAGGATAGACACAATATTTGAAGTAACATAGTAAAGATCAGTGAGACATCAGTTTATTAGTTTGATCTATATATTGAGGGTGGGAGCGGAGGGCACGTAATCCCTCATCGTAACTCCTCATAAAATACAGATCAAACTTCATACTGGTAAGTACTCGTTTAATCTTACTATTTTACTTCGGAGTCACGTGAGTGATTCCGTGAAGATTTCAAAGGTCTGTGATTTCAAACCGTGTAACAGTTTTTATTTCACTCACTGCCGAAGTTCTTGAGGGAGGAAGTGTTATCGTAATCAACCAATGGATCTGCTTTCTCAAGAAACAGAAAGGTATTTGTTAACAATAACAACATAAATAGCTCCCCTGAGCTTAAATTAAATATTTGCAGTTTGTAATATTCTTTCTGCAATTAAATCAGGCTTATCAACGGTTTACAATAAAAAATGTTCTGAACGTCGTTTCCCTTGACCATCCTGCCGTATTGAGAATGTGGTCAACCGGGATGTCCATTCGTTCAGCCGCTGATATCAATGCTGCCCTAGTGGAATGGGATTTAAATGTATTATTATCTATTCCGGCAGCTTTCAGTACCTGTTTGAGCCACCTTGAAGTGGTTTGGCTCGTTACCCCGTCTTGGGGTTTCTGTGGTTGACCCATAGGCTTTCCTCTCCCTCTAAGATTGTGGGTTGTGTCTATATATTGTTGTAGATGGGTCACCACACTCAACCTGGACTCTGGTGGGTAGGCCCGGAATCCCACCAGTGAATTGGGCGTTCCTGGTCCATATAACCATATAACCATATAACAATTACAGCACGGGAAAAACAGGCCATCTCGACCCTTCTAGTCCGTGCCGAACACATAATCTCGCCTAGTCCCATATATCTGCGAGTTAGGTTTTTACCAGACCTAGAATGATGAACGTGATGCGTCTGGGGTAATCACCATGTTATCCAGTCTAGTTTTATGGAGTGACTGGACTCTGTGAGCGTATACGAGAGCCATAAGCATGAGCGTTTTTAACATAGATTGAG
Source organism: Leucoraja erinaceus (assembly GCF_028641065.1). Taxonomy (NCBI): domain Eukaryota; kingdom Metazoa; phylum Chordata; class Chondrichthyes; order Rajiformes; family Rajidae; genus Leucoraja; species Leucoraja erinaceus. The sequence continues at coordinate 16,305 of NW_026575995.1, read as the reverse complement.
CAAGACTGAGGGATCTGGCTTGTGCCATTCTCTGAGATATGTCAATATCACACCGATATCCCATACATGGGTATACCTGGGTTTTTGGGGCTTATTATTATAATTGCCCTTCATAAGTTTATCTTCAGTGGATGGGATCCCATGCTCTGCTGTCCTGCTGTTTTTAGATAAGCAGACAAGGCGCTTCATGCTGTATTTACGGCACTGTAACTCACCTTTTAATCATGGTGTAGATGGTCCAGGAACTCCAATACGTCAGTGGTTGAATAGTTTGGTATGTTGTCCCTGCGTCGTGGCAGTATTTTTCCCATGTTTCTCTTGGTGACTGTTCGCAGGGATGCCGACATGGTGGTAATGGTTCATTTGGATAATCCCAGTCCCTGGTAAGGTCTATTCAAAACCTACACCCAGGAGTTTGATGTTTTTATGGCATGGGTGGCTTATGCCTGATACTGGGTTGAGTCAGCAACCATGGTCCACTAGGGAAATCCATAGGTGACTCGCCCACCATGTCGTGATGAACTGGGAACCATGGCTATGTAGGCCGGTCGGGCACGTTCAATATCCCGGAGACAGATTCCATCTGTATTGCGAAGTGCCCGACTGATGAGGCAGAAGGGAGGAAGGCAAAGCAGAAATTCCCCCTTCCAGCGTGTAGGCATCTATCGCTGCTGCCTCTGATCTGGTTCCTAAGTCACATACATAGGTTACTGGTGATTCCGTCTTGTGCAACCAAATTGATATCTGTCGTTCAAACTGCGTAATACCTTTAGCAGATATTTTGGGTTTCACATCTATACAATGTTATCATAAATTTTCCCCCGTGACGTGTGTCTCCCACTGTGTTCTAGCTTCCTAGGAAATAGGCAGCTGATAGTTAAAATGTCTTTTGACACACCATTGCCAGATCTGTTTGACCAATTTGTTGCACGATAATGATTTTATGCTCCCCATATGGTTGATATAAGCCACCACCATAGTATTATCAATCCGTAACCGCATATGTACGTGCTGCATTTGAAATGCATATGCTTTTTAACCCAATAGGCGATCACCAATCCCAAATAGTTGATGCCCGGTGTGTGTAGTAACGATGATTCTGAATTGGTCCATCTGTTACCTGTGCTGGATATGGAGTTAGTTGCTCCCCAGCCTAAAGTACTGGCATCGGTTTTTAATAACCAAGTTAGGATTGGTGATAATAATAGGGCTGAAAACTATGCCAAGCATTGTCTGCCCACCACTGTAATTGTGATATAGCTTCAGTGGGTACATTCATGATTTGATTATAGTGACCCGAGCACCTTGGCAAAGTAACAGTCATATGGATAGAATTGATATTGAAGCCCAGATAATCCATGGTAGTTAACGGCTTCAATTTTGGTTTATCTGGGTGTGGGATGAACCTCAGTGCTTTAAGGAGCTGTTTCGTAGCTAGAACTGCTGTCACAGCTAATTCCTTTGTTTCCCCTAATATGAGGATATCATCCAATATATGCCATGATTATGCTTGTTTTCTTAATATTTTCATGGCTATTTTTAATATTTTTGTAATTAGTTTAGGGCTGAGGTTAGACCATTGGGAATGCTCTATACTCCCATAGTTGCCCTAACCGGGATGTCCATTATCCAGGTAAATTTTTAGGTATCTACAATGATCCTTGTGTATGGGTATAGGATAGTATGCATCTTCCATATCAATGCTTGCCATAAGGTATCCTTTGGAGATCGGATGTCTGGCAGTGACACAACGTCTCCATCTTAAAGTGTATATACTCAACAGATTTATTTAGTGATATTAGGTCAATGATGATGCTACATTCACCATCTTTTGTAGTTTTGGTGAATATATTCGATACAAATTCCAATGGTTCATGTTTGCTCCCATGATCCCTTTTGTAATGAGCCTTTCTAGTTCAGCTTGACCTTCTCGCTTCTCTTTCTTAGAGGGAAAAATTGCCCTTTGGGCGCATTGCTGAACTGGCGGTAATATGCCCAATTTGAATTCAAGTTTTATCCACTAATACTGTTGAGTATATATTAGTTATTTGTGACAGCACCCCATGCTTTTATCAACAAGTGTAAATGCCCCCCCCCCCCCCCCGCAGTTAGCAGAGCACCCTTATTTTGTGTAAACTGGGAGGAACCAGACTACCTACCTCCATGTTCATTGTTTTTTCATGAAGGCTCAGTTTTGCTGGTATGCTGGTGCTGTCGGTGGGGCGGCGCATTTTCCCACGGCTCCGCTCTGGGCCCCTGTCTAAAAAGAACTTTGGGGGTAATGTGAAGCGGTCGCCAGGCTTTCACCAGTCCTTGTTCGATATTTGCTGGTGGATGCCGAGGGGTGCTGCCAGCTGGGTGTTGGATGCGATGTCCTGCTCGTTCCATGGCCTGCCCTCATGAGGCGCACAGGTTTAGCTGCCTCTCTTCCCGCTGCAGCGGTTTGCATAGCCCCGTATATTTGGGGTTGAGGGCAGGTCTTATATGCACAAATGTCAGTCGAGTATCCCAAATTTGGGAACATCTTAGGCGTCAGCACACTCGAAGTGCAACGGGATAGCCTCATCCTGGGAGAACCACCTTGGTGATCATGGCGTCTCGCCTGCCAGGTGAGTATGATCCGTGGAAAACGAGCAAAGGCGGTGACATCTTGACCCTTCTGTTAGGAGCTTCAGAATTCGCTGCTTTTAGCTCTTGACTGCGAGTCTGCTGACCCAGCTGCCTGCAGATTTACCTCTAGAAAGGCCTTCTCCTGCAGGGCTTTGTTGGGAAGATGGTCGCGTGGAGGAGCCATGTAGTGGCCCACGACACCCAGCAGCTCTTCCTGATCCTGCTCCCCTGGCATACTCCTGTTCTCGTCCGCCTGCCCAGCGTTTAAGCCAGCCCAGCCCTGGCCTCCTTAGCTAGCCTCAAAAGAGGGAGCAAAAGGATGTGCTATGAATTGGAGGAGGCATAGCTCAAACTCCGTTGTCGCATCAATCCCTCGACAAGGGAGATGGCTAGTGCAATAGCACTGGGGTAGGAGTGTCAGCTCCCTTGGCATTCAGCCAGTGACCCCTCGTTTTCCCTGGAGGTTTTGTAACTCCATGACCTCCTCTGGCTTGGGGAGACAGACATACTTGTTTTTGCTGTCTCCAGCCTGTTCCAGTATTGGAGGAAGTTGGTTCCTGTAGAACCTATATTTTTGGTAAGGTTTTGTCTTACCTGTAGTTAGAGGCTGCCTGCCGTTTTTTTAGGCGGCATTGTAGCGGTTCCCGGGCGGCGATTCTCCTTGCCAGGAGTCTGCAGGGCTGCCGGTCGGGTTTTTAAATTTCCCTCCGGTCCGCTGCTGTTAACCAAACAGCTGTTCAGCGGACCGGCATCAGCGCAGCTCCCTGTCAGCGGTCCGCAGCGTGTGCGGTCCCGTTTGCGCCTATCCCCCTCCACTGTCGGCTCCTTCGCTGGAGTCGAACGGGGGCCGCTTCCTCTGCTGCTTTGCTCCCCCTGGAGCAAAAAACCACAAGGCCCGATTAAGGTAGGTACTTACCTAACGTTCCTTGGTTTGCGGGAGCGCCGACTCCCGCTGGGCCGCATGTGCACAGCTGTGCGATAATGCCGCAACTGCGCACTGGGCAGGGCTCTTCACGGAATCACTCACGTGACTCCGAAGTAAAATTAGACTGGTAGAACATTTTCAACGTCAATTTTTCCGAATCACGTATTGAAAACGCCACAAGCAAACATGCAAACATTTTTGCTGACAGTTACACGGGAATAACAGGGTACTCTGCACACATTCTACTTAGGCAAGAATTGAAACTTGTTTTATTGTCGACCAAGACCTGTACCATATAACCATATAACCATATAACATTAACAGCACGGAAACAGGCCATCTCGGCCATACAAGTCCATGCCGAACAATTGTTTTCCCCTTAGTCCCACCTGCCTGCACTCGTACCATAACCTTCCATTCCCTTCTCATCCATATGCCTATCCAATTTATTTTTAAATGATACCAATGAACCTGCCTCCACCACTTCCACTGGGAGCTCATTCCACACCGCCACCACTCTCTGCGTAAAGAAGTTCCCCCTCATATTACCTCTAAACTTCTGTCCCTTAATTCTGAAGTCATGTCCTCTTGTTTGAATCTTCCCTATTCTCAAAGGGAAAAGCTTGTCTACATCAACTCTGTCTATCCCTCTCATCATTTTAAAGACCTCTATCAGGTCCCCCCTTAACCTTCTGCGCTCCAGAGAATAATGACCTAACTTATTCAACCTATCTCTGTAACTTAGTTGTTGAAACCCAGGCAACATTCTAGTAAATCTCCTCTGTACTCTCTCTATTTGTTGACATCCTTCCTATAATTGGGCGGCCAAAATTGTACACCATACTCCAGATTTGGTCCCACCAATGCCTTGTACAATTTTAACATTACATCCCAGTACCGTATGCACTAACGCAACAAGTGGTGGTAGAACGGAATGGAGTGCTCGTGAAGATAGACCAGGGTAACTGGGCAACGTGGCCGTACCCAAGGCTGAAAAAACTGTTCGACTATGTGATGAATACAAAGTCACAATCAACCAAGCCGTTGATGACGAACAATATCCGTTACCAACCTCGCTAGATCTTTACGCAGAACTTAGCGGAACACGAGTCTTCACCTAACTGGATTTGTCTAAAGGTTACGCCCAACTCAATGTCGGCAAGGAAAGTCAGCAGTACCTGACGATCAACACACATAAGGGCGTGTATTCATATACAAAGATGCACTATGGTGTGAAATATTCCCCAACACATTTCCAGTCTGTGATGGACAAAATGGTACAAGACATTCCGCACTGCGTGTGCAACCAGGATGACCTACTGATATTCACAGAGGGCATGGTAGAACATCTGGAAATCCTTGAGCAATTTCTCACACGACTGAACTGGCACAACGTCAAATTGCGACAAAGTAAATGTACGTTTGCGCAGTCAGAGGTTGTCTACCTTGGACTCAAATGAGATGACAACAGACTTCGCGCCTTGAAGGCGAAAGTTGAAACAATAGTTAATGCTCCAAAACCCGACAATGTGTCAGAGCTACGATCATTCCTTGGGATGGTGCAGTTCTATGCACTATCCCTTCCAGGTTTAATAAATGTGCAAAAGCCACTAAGTGATCTGCTACAGAAATATGTGAAATTGGCTTGGGGCAAGCGCCAGCAACGTGCATTTGACATCTGCAAGGAAAACTTGACAAGTGGCACGCTTCTGGTTCACTACGATACGACACGCGAGATGAACATTGCTTGTGATGCTTCAAGTTATGGTGTTGGTGCTGTGATCTCCCACATAATGAATGACGAGAGGGCAAAACCTATTTGTTTTGCATTCCGCACCCTATCACCGAGTGAACGCAATTACGCACACATTGAAAGGGAAGCACGCTGCATCTTGTTCAGAGTCAAGAAATCCCATCACTTTGTTCTCGGCAGACCATTCATTCAAGTGACTGATCACAAGCCACTACTAGTGATACTTGGTACCAAGTCAGCTATAGCTTCGATGGCGGCATCAATGATGCAGCCCTGGGTAATTTTGCTGTCCCAGTATGACTACAAGGTTGCGTACAGAAGCTCCAAGTGCAACGCAGCTGCAGATGTGTTGTCCCGGTCGCCACATGAGAACTCTGACGTGGGAAGTGAGAACTCAATCTACACACTGCAAGTTGTAGATGAAGACGTTGCAGTGCCTGCAACATAAATTGCAGCAGAAACAAAAAAAAGACAATGTGCTGAAGTGGGTCGATGAACACACATTGAACAGATGGACCGAAATCGATAGTGGATTGATCTCAGTTCTGAACTCAGAGGTGAAGCCTTTCTGTAATCGACTCCATGAATTATCATGTGAGCAGAAATGCATTAAGTGGGGTTACAGAGTGGTTGTATCAGAGTCTTTGAGAAACAAATTTAGGAACGAACTTCATGACGAACATCCTGGCATTGTAAGCATTAAGTATTTTGCCAGAAGTTATGTGCATTGGCCTGGTATTGTCAGTGACATCGAGTCACTGGTGAGCAAATGTATCGTCTGCCATAATTGCCGGAGTAAACCTCCAAAAACACTACTGCAACCCTGCTCATGGTCAAGTCGATTTCTCAGAGACTTCATGTAGATTTTAGTGAAAAGGGTAATTACACTGTCTGGTATTAGTAGGTAGGCATTCCAAATGGTTTGAGGTTAAGCATATGGGGTCAAGCACTACTACGGACCGTACCATAGATGAGTTGAGATGCATTTTTACATGCCATGGTTTACCGGAAGAACTTGTTTCTGCTAACGGGCGGTTCAGAGCGTTTTAAAGAGTTCATACAGCGGGAAAAAAACACACAATTGTCCCCGCATACCATCCAGCTTCCAACGGGGCGGCGAAAAGGTATGTTAGAGTTGTCAAAGACGCTTTCAAGAAACAGGTTGTGCAGGGTAGTTCAAAGTTCAGCATGAAACATCGTTTGGCTAGTTTCTTGCTGAAGTACAGAACCACACCAAACACAACAACGGGTTACTCACCTGCAGAACTGTTGGTGAAGAGAAGGCTAAGAATACGTCTAAGTCTTGTTCAACACAATTTGACCTTGATAGTTGAGCAAAAACAGTTAATCAAAAACGCCATTTGACGCCCACAAAAAAGAAGAGGTACTTTGAGCCATATGAGCAGGATCGTGTTCTCAGTCCTCGCAACCATTCCTGTCGAGAAATATGTGATGTTGGGAAAATAGTGGAATTGTGTGGAACAAAAAGATAGATAGTTGAAGTTGTAGATAGGTACAAAAGTGTTCATGTTGATCAAATCTTTCTAGCCAAAGATGAAACATAAAATGAGCACGAAGTGTAATCCCTGAGTCTGTATCTGAAAGTGAGTTGGAAGAGACCACTGTGATTGAAACACAAAGTTCAGTTATTACAGACAAAGAAACGGACCTCTCTGGTCAAAGTCAGGGTACTAAAACAGAGCCAAACAAGCCTGCAGTTGAGTCAACACCTAAAGCTGTTACACCTGTTACTGTTAGACGAGCAGGCAGGTTCCGTAAACCAGTAGTCAGATGAGGTTTGTAAGTTAAGTAACTCATTGTCTATGTAAAGCGAAAATGCGTAAATATGTAAAATAAATATATTATGTTTATCATTTAATATTTCATTAATACTTGTTTAAATCAAGTATCACAACAACAAACTTGTAACTGTGTACTTAGATGTAATACTTAAAAAAGGAGAGCAGTGTAATGTCTACATGCATATTCATGTATATGTCCATGAGTGGTGTTGTATATAAGCAGGGCATGGTGGGTAATTAAACTCTATCTCGTGATCCAGGCAAACTGCATGTAAGTTGTTATTCAATCTGCCGATCGCAATATAACGATGGACAGTACAGATTTAGATTGATATGGACATCACGCGGGTAGGTGGGACGAGCATAGCGATAAGATGTTGCCCGTTGTGGGCAGATTGGGACGAATAGTCTATTTCCACGCTGTCTATAACTATATGCCTGTCGGCCACTACAGGCTACGACTTAAAGGAATAATCTCGTAAGTCAGTCAGTGTTAAAATTTATTTCAAGATTTTCATGGGGATCACGTAAACATTAACAATATAGTAATTAAGTATATGATTCTCGATGTAGGAGTTGCCATTGTTGAGGCACATCAATGCAGCGAACGGGCATTTAAAGAACCGCTGATTATGGAGCTGTGAACGTCTCAAAGCTGACATATCACAACGAACGCACACTTGAATGTGGCTCTTGTCACTAATGTGGGAATAGTTTCATGCACAAATATAGAAGGCGAAAACAAACGCAAAAAGTAGAGGGTTCGTTACGCAGCGTTCCATATAGATATTTAAGATTTGATTTAACTTTGTCAGATAAAGCCCAATCGGCTGAGGTTGTGAGATGAGCGGTTTGCAGAAATCACGATGGCGGGTGAACACTTGGGCGGTGAATATTTGTTTTCTCCGAAGTTGCCGAACAATTGTTCAGCGTTGTGGAGCATGACGTGATAACCACGTGGTACTTCCTTCACAATATTATGCAACACTAGGTTTGCTCATGGTCTGTGATCAAATGGAATTAATGACGCACAACCGTCCCGCAGGGACATCCCTTTCCTTCAAATAAGGGAACATTTTCCATTGCGCTATTCCATAATCAAATAAGGTATTCGCCTAGATGCCATTAGAGGATAAGCGGTGACAAGGAGATGGGCGGATATGGGACTGTTAGAGTCATATATGAGATGGAAAAGATATACTACCCGATCCTGGCTATTCTCGGTGTTCCCGGTAAGTGAGGAGTGCTGTCGTTTACGCAGTGAAAATTTGAAAATCTGGCTGTATGTCTCTCGAAATTCCCTCTTTTAATTTCAAGTTCTGTAATTGCACTCTGCCGAGGAATTATTGAGGCGCGAGCGATTCTTGCTGTGACAGACACTTTGAACATCGCATTGTACAGAATTAAACGGTGAGATCAGCAACTTCTCGGTGTTTGCATTGGTTAATATCGAGCACAGTCACGCTGGGTTGCGTCCATTATGTCCCATGGTCCAGTTCCAGCTGAAATAATGAAACAAACAAAGTCACAGTGGATGGTGGAAAGGCTAAATGTTATAGGAAACCCATCAGTAAGTGGGGCAGCAGCTGTGCCGGTCAATGTTTCAATTCAGTGCACTTTCACTGGGTGATTTCCAGGCTTACATCATTACAGCAGGATCAGGTGAATTACGGAGAGCGAATAAAGCTGCAGATTCAATGTGAATGATTAAACATCTCGAACCTAATCATGTTTCTCTCAAAATCATCCCAGCATCCTCGTTGCATCACCTGACACTTTCTGTGGTTACCGTGGAATCAAAATCTGCGTTCCAGATATAATTTCATGTTTGCCGTTTAGTTCGGTTGAGTGATTTCCAAAACTTCATTTGAAAAGAAAGTTCCACCGCACCGTGTTACTGTGGGATGTACTTCACGGTGTGAGGAGAACGGACTTTGTTTCCTCCCTATATGATCTCTGTGTAACAGAAAGTTCCACCGCACCGTGTTACTGTGCGATGTACTTCACGGTGTGAGGAGAACGGAATTTGTTTCCTCCCTATATGATCTCTGTGTAACAGAAAGTTCAACCGCACCGTGGTAATGTGGGATGTACTTCACAGTGTGAGGAGAGTGGGTTTTGTTTCCTCTCTGTATGGTCTCTGTAACACAAAGTTCAACCGCACCGTGGTACTGTGGGAAGTACTTCACAGTGTGGGGAGAGCGGGCTTTGTTTCCTCTCTGTATGATCTCTGTGGAACTTGGCAAGTGTGCAATCATTTGACATCGCACCACCCCCTCCTCAATTGCAGCTCTACTCTCAGCTCAAATATACCATAACTCACCCATTCACTTCAGATAACGTAATTAGGCATTATCTGGGTGAATTGCATCATGGAAGTTAATCGATACTTACCAACTGCATTGTGAACGCCAATCTGATCCACGACAATGTAATGTTAGGTTGCTGTCTGATACTGAACCACATGTCTGCGTTGATCTACACGCATTAATATCACATAAACAGACCGCGTTGTTGCTATGGATGTCTATATTGCTCAGTCCATTACCCATATGGTATTATTAACTTTATTCGTTGAGACTCATGACATTATTCTTTGCTTCCGTAATCACAGATGTAATGTTGAAATATCTGATCATCTTCATCCAAGTAAACTGTGTTTGTTCACGGCGTTTAACTCATGTAACCCACATAAGTTAACTAAGTTACAGAGATAGGTTGAATAAGTTAGGTCGTTATTCTCTGGAGCGCAGAAGGTTAAGGGGGGACTTGAGAGAGGTCTTTACAATAATGAGAGGGATAGCCAGAGTTGATGTGGACAAGCTTTTTCCCTTTGAGAATAGGGAAGATTCAAACAAGAGGACATGACTTCATAATTAAGGGACAGGTTTAGGGGTAATATGAGGGGGCACTTCTTTACTCAGAGAGTGGTTGCGGTTTGGAATGAGCTCCCAGTGGAAGTGGTGGAGGCAGGTTCATTGGTACCATTTAAAAATAAATTGGATAGGCATATGGATGAGAACGGAATGTAGGGTTATGGTATGAGTGCAGGCAGGTGGGACTAAGGGGGGGGGGGGGGGGATTGTTCGGCACGGACTTGTAGGGCCGAGATGGCCTGTTTCCGTGCTGTAATTGTTATATGGTTATATGGTTATAATGCGGAGATTGCAATCACCTTGGTCATGACATATGATCTTTGTTTTTGCATCACAGTGAACCTGGTAACAATTGTGATCCTGCGTCGAGGAAGGTGTGGTCTCTCCTGCTGTGTGACCCGCTACCTGGTGGCCATGGCAGCGGCGGATCTACTGGTCATTATCTTTGATGTGATATTGAGACAGATTCCGATTGTTCATTATATAAGGTTTATGAAGTCCATCTACCCGTGTAATATCCACGCCGTCCTGCTTTACGCAGTGACCGACTGTTCTGTGTGGTTCACCGTCTCCTTCACTTTTGACCGATGTGTTGCCATTTGTAGCCAAAAGCTGAAGCATAGATATTGCACCGAGAAAACGGCGACTGTGATCCTGGGCACGGTGATTGCACTCAGCAGTTTAAATAATGTTTTCTGGTATTTTATGTACACAGCTTCGTACAGATTGGCGAATACCCCCTGGTTTTGTTACGTGGAAGTACGTGTTATGGTTTCACTAACCTGGACATCAATTGAGTTTCTTCATTACCTTCTCACCCCCGGTGTCCCGTTTGTATTGATTCTGCTTTTCAATGCTTTAACAGTTAGACACATTGTGGTCGCCAGCAGAGCCCGCAGGAGACTCCGGGTCCAGAAAAATGCGAAGACCTCCAGTGATCCCGAAATAGTGAATCGAAGGAAATCCGTGATATTGTTGTTATTTATCTCCGGAAATTTCATACTGTTATGGTCGATATTTTCATTATATGTAATAAGTAGCCGTGTGTGTTATTTTGGAGATTGTGTCCTTTACCTTCCTTACTTTGTAACGGAAATAGGGTTTATGCTTCAATTACTGAGCAGTTGCACAAACACGTGCATATATGCGGTGACACAGACGATGTTTAGAAAACAATTGTTGACTGTGTTAACTTATCCCCTTGCTCGACTGATAAGATTCATTAAACACTGAAAAATTGTGAAAAGCAGAGCAATTAAAGCATCATGATCAAACATTAGAATTAGACCTAATGAAATGCATTACACAAACAAGTTCGGCGGCCATTGTGACCGCGCTAAGCATCAACAATCTACTTACACTTATCTGCCATTAATTATATTCTCCATACATTGGACGCAAAGTGCACAAGCCACCAGACGGGGTTAGGACTGAACCCGGGCCAATAGCATCATGGGGCAGACGCCCTAATAGCTGCGATACTCTTCTCCGATGTTCCCGCGTATTTTACCGCGCTGTCTCCAACAGTAGCTTCGTTGCAAATACGGGGCATTTAGTTGGATACTACTCATCCCATGTTTTCACTCTTGTTGTATCTAGCGTTGCCCTCATTAATGTATCATCCCAGGTAAAGTAGATTAAATAGTTCCAACGCTGCTCGGTGGGTATCCCGACTCAGACAGTTCCTGTGCCGCAAAAACACTATTTTCCTTGACTCCAAGGTTGATTTCGAATGAAATATCATTTTTCATTGTGAGCGACCAGAGGAACACCAAGGATGGTGAACCGGCAAATTCACAGAGCATCCAAACGACACGTTTACTAAATATCCGCTTGGCTCCCCGACTCATTTCCGCCGATGATTTAGTCAGTGATCGTGGTTTCCATTTAAAAAAAACGAGGACGGGTGCGGCAGCATCTATGGAGGGTAGAAAATAGGCAAAGTTTCGGGACTAAACCCTTTATCAGTCCGAAGAAGGGTTTAGGCCCGTAACGTTGCTTATTTCCTTTGCTCCATAGGTGCTGCCGCACCCGCTGAGTTTCTCCTGCATTTGTGTCTACTTTCGATTTTCCAGCATCTGCAGTTCCTTCTTAAACTATAATCTAAAGACAATCCTTTGGGGAGGTGATGGACGGTCAGTTCGAACATTGGCTTTCTGATATGGACAGACAAGACAGTTGGGAAATAACCTGTGCTCAATTGTCCATTAGTGAACCGTGATTAAAACCACATCGTTGGTAAAAGTGTCCCCTCGAATACCCGCACCGGAGAACACCCACCCCGGGAGATCTTGGATGTAAAGGTGACGTCGCAAATTATTGAAGTCATAAAAAACTTGGGCAAGTTTGTAATATATTTAACCCAAAGTCTTATATATTATGATAGTTAAAGCAACAGTGTTTGATTGTTATGTGTACCATTTCAAAGTTATCAAATCCGCATTTAACCAATGGGACGCGAGGTGCACAAACGGTAAGTGCTGTGAATGTGTGCACAATGTGGGTCCTCACAGAGAGTTATCAGTATACGCTGTAAGTTATATGAAGTTCTATGGATGTTTGTGAAAACGTGCGACATTCTTCGAGATTGTCTTACTGTGCTCTTCTCATTTGAGCCATAGTTATTAGTGACAATGGACAATAGACTATAAGTGCAGGGGAGGCCATTCGTCCCTTCGAGTTAGCACGGCCATTCAATGTGATAATTGCTGACCATCCCAGTACCCCGTTTCCCGCCTTATCCCCATATCGTCCGACTCCGCTATCTTTAAGAGCTCTACTAGCTCTCTCTTGAAAAAGAGGATAACTGACTGCAAACGTTTTTATATATGTGTGAAGAGAAAAAGATTAGTTAAAACAAATGTAGGTCCCTTGCAGTAAGAAACAGGTGAATTGATAATGGTGAACAAGGACATGGCAGACCGATTGAATAACTACTTTGGTTCTGCCTTCACTAATGAAGACATAAATAATCTGCCGGAAATAGCAGGGGGCCCGGGGTCAAATGAGATGGAGGAAATGAGTGAAATCCAGGTTCGTCGGGAAGTGGTGTTAGGTAAATTGAATGGATTAAAGGCCGATAAATTCCCAGGGCCAGATCGGCTGCATCCCAGAATAATTAAGGAAGTTGTCCCAGAAATAGTGGAAGCATTAGTGATAATTTTTCAAAACTCTTTAGATTCTAGAGCAGTTCCTGATGAATGGAAGGTAGCTAATTTAACCCCTCATTTTTCAAAAAGGGCGGGAGAGAGAAACAGGGAATTACAGACCAGTTAGTCTAACATCGGTAGTGGGGAAACTGCTAGAGTCAGTTAATAAAGATGGGATTGCTGCACACTTGGAAAATGGTAAAATAATGGGACAATGTCAGCATGGACTTATGAAAGGTAAATAAAGTCTGACGATTCTTATAGAATTTATCTCGCATGTAACGAGTAGATTGGATAAGGGAGAACCATTCGCTGTGTTATATCTGGTGTTTCAGAAGGCTTTCGACAAGGACCCACATATTATATTAGTATGCAAACTTAAAGCACACGGCATTGGGGGTTCAGTATTGATGTGGATAGAGAACTGGCTGGCAGACAGGAAGACAATAGTAGGAGTAAACTGGTCCGCTTCAGAAAGGCAGGCAGTGACTAGTGGGGTACCGCAAGGTTCAGTGCTGGGACCCCAGCTGTTTACAATATAAATTCATGATTTGGACGAGGGAATTGAATGCAACATCTCTAAGTTTGCGGATGACTCGAAGATGGGGGGGCAGTGTTTGCTTTGAGGAGGTTGTGTGAGTACGCAAATGAATGGCAGATGCAGTATAATGTGGATAAATGTGAGGTTATCCACTTTGTTAGCTAATACAGGAAAGTAGACTTTATCTGAATGGTGTCCGATTAGGAAAAGGGGAGATGCAACGGGACTTGGGGGTCATGGTACACCAGTCAATGAAAGTAGGCATGCAGGTGCAGCATGCAGTGAAAAAGCGAATGGTATGTTGGGAATCATGGCAAAACGATTTGAGATTAGGAGCAGCGAGTTTCTACAGCAGTTGTACAGGACCTTGTTGAGACCACACCTGGAATATTGTGTACAGGTTTGGTCTCCGAATCTGAGGAAATGCATTCTTGCCAGAGAAATGCATTCAGTACAGAGAAGGTTCACCAGACTGATTCCTGGGAATGCAGGTATTTCATATGAAGAAAGACTGGAACGACTCGGCTTGCACTCTCTAGAATTTCTAAGATTGAAGGGGGATCTTATTGTAAGTTACAACATTCTTAAGGGGTAGGACAGGTTAGCTACAGGAAGATTATTCCAGATGTTGGGGACGTCCTGAACAAGGGATCACAGTTTAAGGATTAGGGGGAAGCATTTTAGGACCGAGATGAGAAAAACATTTTTCACACAGAGAGTGGTGAATCTGTGGAATTATCCGCCACAGGCCAGTTCATATATTCTCTTGTATTTAAGAGGGAGTTAGATGTGGCCCTTATGGCAATAGGGATCAGGGACTCAAATAGGGAAAGCTAGTATTCAGTGTGTGAGGCAGGAGGCAGAGAAGGGTAGCACTCGGACAGAAAATGTAGGAGAGAAAGAAGAAATATATAATAAACAGATAATACGAAGGGGTGGGTTTCTTAAATGTGTATATTTTAATGCTAGCAGCATTGTAAGAAATGTGGTTGAGCTTAGAGCCTGGATTGACACCTGGAAGTACGATGTTGTGTCGATCAGTGAAACATGGTTGCAGGATGGCTGTGATTGGAAACTAAATATTCCAGGATTTCGTTGCTTCAGGTGTGATATAATTGGAGGGGAAAGAGGTGGAGGTGTTGCATTGCTTGCCAGGGAAGATATTACAGCAGTGCTTTGGCAGGGTAGATTAGAGAGCTCGCCGAGGGAGGCTACGTACCTCGGTGACTGCCAATCACCACCCCCCCCCGGACACTTATTATTATTTATTCAAATAATTTGCTATGTCGCTCTTCCAGGGAGATGCTAAATGCATTTCGTTGTCTCTGTACTGTACACTGACAATGACAATTAAAATTTAATCTGAATCTGAATCTATTTGGGTGGAACTGAGAAATGGGAAAAGTGTAGCAACACTTGCAGTGGTGTATTATAAAGGGGAGCGAGAATTGGAAGAGCAAATATGAAAGTAAGGATATCGCAGATATTAGTAGTAAGGACAAGGTAGTGATTGTGGGAGATTTCAATTTTCCACACATAGATAGAATGGGAAACACATTCTGTACATGTGCTGGATGGTTGGGAATTAGGTCGTACATGGTAAATGGTAGCGAATTGAGGAATGCAGATGAACAGAGGGATCTGGGAATAACTGTGCACAGTTCCCTGCAGTTGGAATCTCATTTAGATAGGGTGGTAAAGCAAGATTTTGGTGTGCTGGCATTTACATATCACGGCATTGCGTATAGAAGTTGGGATGCAATGTTAAAATTGTACAAGGCATTGGTGAGGCCAATTCTGGAGTATGGCGTGCAATTTTGGTCGCGTAATTATAGGAAGGATGTTATCAAAATAGAGAGAGCGCAGAGGATATTTACTTGAATGTTGCCTGGATTCAGCAACTAAGTTACAGAGAAAGGTTGAACAAGTTAGGTATTTATTATTTGGTGCGCAGAAGGTTAAGGGGGGACTTGATAGAGGTCTTTAAAACGATGAGAGGGATATACAGAGTTGACCTGGATAAGCTTTTCCCATTTGAGAGTAGGGAAGATTCAAACAAGAGGACATGTCGAGAATTAAAGGACAGACGTTTAGTGGTAACATGAGGGGAACTTGTTTACTCAGAGAGTGGTAGCTGTGTGGAATGAGCTTCCAGTGGAAGTGGTGAACGCAGGTTCGATTTTATCATTTAAAAATGAATTAAATAGGTATATGGACGGGAAAGAAATACGGGGTTATGGTCTGACTGCAGGTAGATGGTACTAGGAGAGAATAAGTGTTCGGCACGGACTAGAACGGCCAATTTGGCCTGTTTCCGTGCTGTAATTGTTGTATATATGGTGAGAAGGCAGGTACTGGATACTGAGTTGGATGATCAGCCATGATCATATTGAATGGCGGTGCCTGCTCGAAAGCACCTATTTTCTGTGTTTCTATTTTTCTAAGAAAGTATCCAGACGATGCATCCAGAGAACCGGACTCCAGCGCCCTATGAGGCAGAAAACTCCACAGACTCACAACTCTCTGTGAGAATAAGAGTCTCCTCGTTTCCGTTCTAAATGGCTTACTCCTTATTCTTAAACTGTGACACCTAATTCTGGACTCCCCCACTATCGGGAGCACGTTTCCTGCCTCTAGCGTATCCACACC